>NC_052612.1:39952572-40252572 GCF_016545825.1 Eucalyptus grandis | reverse complement strand
ATAAGAGTTTGGAAAAATCAAATTGTTTGAATAAAAATTTGAAGTGAAATTTATTTCAAATAAGAATCTAATGCCAACAACAGTTGCTCTCGCCAAATCTGACGAAAGCGGGCCTGTACTATGTTGGCGAGGGCAACACTCACCAACCCAAGTGAGGGTGACTCTCATCAGATCAGGCAAGGTGACCCTCGCCACTCGCTAGATCTAACAAGGGCAACCCTCGCCCTCGCTTGTGGTGAACGACCTCTGTTGGCCATTGACGAGATTGGCTGAGAAAGGGAAGAGAAAACGAAGGAAAAATAAAAAGTAAAAAATATAGTTATAATTTTTTTTATCAAAATACCCTTTAATAGTCACCGACTAAAGGCACTTATTTGAGATGATTTTACCACTTCAGACATTTTTTTTTAAATGATTTGGCCACTTCAAGTTCTTTTTTTAAATAAAATTCGCTTCAAACCCTTATTTAAGAAAATGATAGTATTTTAAACCCTTCTTTAGAATTTGTTCATCTATTTGACTAGTAATAATATATAAAAGGTAAGATATCTTTATATAAACTAAGAATATTATATAAATATTAATACATCGATGACTTTGATGCACGATATGGTAATCCAAATGAAAAATCGGCTACGTAATATTGTCATCTTTTTTCCGTCAATGAAAGGAAAAATATCACAAGATTTGACCGCGAGTTACTTCCTTATAAGGCCCGCAAAGATGATTATCCGGATGATGATGGCGACCTGTGTATTTTCTTGGCAAATAGTTTCGATTAGATAATTAATCCCTTTTCCCAAAGATCTAATTGAAAAGACTCTATCTCACGTCAATTCACCATATCTCGAAAAGAAATATCAACAAGGCGAATCTATTGTTGATGTACGATTTCATTCACGCAAATCCACCATGTTGTTAACTTGGCTCTTGACATGCCTATTTGGATTACTTTTGATGTATTGGGGTAAGGCATTTTACAAATCATTGATAGGCCAATCAGGTAACTTGCGGTCTTGCTTAACGAGTATCATCACCATAGATCGAGCAAACCCTAATCGATGTATACACGGCTTCAATTTCATATTCATTTTTGTCATGATAATCCCTTTTTTCAAATGGTGGCGATTTCTCACGGTACTCTCATAAACAATCAAATTATTTCCGTGTTTTAACAACCGGGTGATGTCCGAATCCATTTTTGCGCAACTTAATCAAACCGATTTACCGTACGCCCATATTAATCGACTTACTTTTGGCTTGACTACCCGAAACAAGCAGTATGACAAAGGCTAAGCTAGATGACTTTGGGGCAATGGCAGTGTTTCTCCTTTTTCGTGTCATAAGACTCACGAGATTGATTTACCAAATTGTATTGCTCATTAGTCAAAACTTTGGTATATAGAGAAGACAAAAAGAACATAAGCGCGAGCAACCTTCCAAGTACAGTTCCTCTTTAATTTCTCATGCCTAATCGTCAGCTGGATATTTTTTCTAAAAAATTCTTTCTTCGTGGCCAATGAGATTAAGCAATTGCTAGTGGCACGTAAAATATGATTTTTAATTTCTCCACTCTCGGCACAAACCTACAGGACCTCGCCACCTCGCGGATTTATATATGCCTAAAATTCGTCGGTCAAATAAAATCGCGTGAAATCCGATTACTCAACATCGCACGTTGCATTAAAAAAACTCCCAAATTACGTTCGAAACTCCACAAGCATTTATTTAAATGATTGATATCATAAAAATCTCAAATTAATACGTCTATGACAAATTTATATTAAATTAATTTTTTGACCACTAAAAACCTCAAATTTATGTATCTTTAACGAATTTATCCTAAACCGATACACTTGTAACGAAATTACCCTAAATTAATACACTTGTAACGAATTTACCCTCTATAAATTTCTGAAAAATTCTACTATCAAATTGCTAAATTGGATGACATGTGACAATTGACCGATATAATAATTTGAAATTTTACTCTCTATTTATCACAATTATACCAATTTTGTGATTTTTTTATGATATTAATTCAATTTAACAGTGATATATTTGTCACGAATATATCGGTTTGAGGTTTTTGGCAGTTAAAAATTAGTTTTAGATAAATTTATAAATATACAAGTTTGGGGTTTTTTGTGATCATTTGGAATAAATTTGTTACGGGTATACTAGTTTGAAATTTTTCGTGATATTAACATTTATTTAAATTAACACATGTACCCAATGAAAAAGGCAAAATAAAATATAATTAAGATTGACCGGTCGAATGTTTAGCGTGGCTATAGTCACTCGACACCTAATCACCCGCATTTCAAAAGTTTTTTTGTTGCGGGTCTCAATCACTCAACGTAATGCGACAAACGTTACATGCAAATCACTAATCAATTGCTATTTTATTTTTATTTAATTTAGTGTGTCGACCCTTTTAGCTTATGGATGGAGATGCTTCTCCCAACCAAACTAAAAGAGCACAATTTTAAATATTTATGTATATTCTTTTATTTGAGTTTGCTCCTTGTCGGACTTCCATTTCCTCGCACTTTCACTAGGTATCCAAAATATTCATAAATAGATCGTGGGATGACAAAATCAGTTCTTTTAAAATGTGATGAGTCTATGGATTTTAATTTAAAGCAGCTGACATTTAACTAATACATCACTGATGATAGAGAATTAACATTGCTTTCGCTTATCACTAGTCCCGTGCGCCGTGCAAGGCACGTGAATTTGCGACTCCCTGAAAGTTTACTAAAATGAAGTTTTTCGCTTTTAGATGAAGATTGTAATTATAGTATGTATTACCCAATAAAATTGATCCAGTTTCACAAGTAAAGATAATACTCGCCGTATAAAAAATAAAAATAAAAATTGACGCTCTAATTTAAAGGTAACGTGGAACGGGGTTGATGTTTTAAGGACACGTAATTTTCTCTGTTATAATTTAATGACCTAATAGTTTGTTTTGCTATAGTATATATTTGGGTGTCAACAATATTATGTGACATGCATTCATAATGAAAATACCAACTCTACCTACTTGGTTTACTTACAGAAGAAGAATCTCTACAAATATGACCTTTTACCTATCCCATTATCCCAATTATTTAATGAGTAATTTTAGGTTATGGGAAAGTGAAGTATAAAAGTTGAAAATACATTTAGTAGAAGTTGAAATATTTCAATTGTTCACGATATATTTCAGATTAAATAAAATAGAGTAACATCCAAAAGTAGGGAGGGTAAATAACATTGGTATGTTTCCAAATTTTTCTTAAAAAAATGACCAATTTTTTTTAAAATCACTCCAATAGGCTGTGCCATGCGCATACCGTCTAGAAAATATTTTTTAATTATGATAACTCATATCGCTTACAAAAATAAATAAAGAAAAGATAATTTCATCATTTACGAAATTATGTAGATATAAATTGTTATCAATAATGAAAGTTTTTATTGACTATTAATTTCAAGCAATTTTTTCTTAAGAAAATACTTGCAAATAAAAAAATTTGCAAAATAAATGGAGCTTAGGATAAGTATTGAAAGTATTAATTGGATCTTGGGAAAATCTATTCAATGAGTCTTAAACTTATTGTACGACAATTGGTTCAGTTCTAAATCTTTTAATTGTGTCAATTTACTCTTACATCTTTTGATGATTTGTTGATTTTGTCATTTCAATCAATTTTAACGTAAAATTGATGATATGGTGGTTTGGTCAATGTCAACCGTCTTATGTTGACAATAACAATTTTTACAATTTTTTTGAATGTTTCTGTTTTTTCTTTTCTTTTCTTTCTTATCTCTCCCTTCTTTCTCTAGTTGGTTGCCCAACCTCAAGGGTGGCTGGCAAGGCTCAACCCTTGCCAAATGCAGTGAGGCCTAGGCTCGATCTCACCAATCGATGATCTTACAAGTAACACGATGCTTCTATGCAAAACTATCCCTCAATTCGTTATTATTGCCTTTTCACTTTACAAAATGAATTGTAACGGATAATTATAAATCTCATGTGATAATGCTCGAACTATAAGGATGCAATTTTCCAATGGGGCTTACTACGCCATGTAAAGTTAATGTCATGAAATTTACAATGTCCTGAAGATCAAGAAATTAGCGAATTAGCATATAACCCCATGAATTAGCAATGCACTCTTTCATTGAATAGCCTTCTTCGTTATTGATGAGTAGACCCGTCAAATGAATGAGTCCGATCAAGTTTAGGCATGGTTATAAATGATTCGACCCAAATTAACCTATTCCCAACTAAACCTATACCCAACTTGATCCATATTGTAAAATATTTTCATTTAATAGATAAATTTTACAATTTTTAAATTGAGTTCGTGAAAAAATGTGGTATTTCCAAAAATGATAATGTTTTTCGATGTTTGGTTGAAATTTGAAATGAAGTAGAAAATATATTTCACTTAGCATAGAAAATCTGATTTGATTGTCTATGCACTCCTTGGAAGTATTTATTATTTATATTTTTAAATATAATTTAAATTATTATTTTTCTTTTTCCTTTTTTTTTGTATTTGTCTTTATCCTTCTTCTTCTCTCAATCACCAACCACGGCAGCTATGGCATGCAATAGGCGAGCTCAAACCCCTACCCAAGGCTAGCGAAGCTCTGTTTGCTAGATTGAGAAGGTTGGAGTCTTGCTAATGCCAAGGTCCACGAGTTCAACCTCATCAGATTTGGTGAGCTCAAGCTCGCCAAGGCCGGCGAGGCATTGGCTCGTTCAAATGGTGATCTTGAGGCTCGCCAGTGCAATTGGTGAGGGCTTCTAGGCCCTTGCCCGGAGGGCAGTGGGGGTCGGACACTAGACTTTGTAGGGGAAAAACGTAAAAGAAAAAAATAAATAATAAATAATTTTTTTAAAAATAAAAATAATAAAAACTGCTCAAGAGGAACTAATAATCTTTATAAGTTCAATGGATTGTAAATAAGTTTAAAGACAAATTCATTTAACTTATAGTTTTTTAACAATCCAATTATGATTGGACTTATAAATAAACATACAAATCCATGTATAATTAGACTTACATACAATCCAAACTTATTAATAACTCATTTATTAAAACTTAACTAATCCATATCCATCTCGTTATAAATGAGTTCAACCAATTTTGATGGGAACTAAGCCTGGATATTAACGTCAGTCTTTGGACAATAATTACGTCATCAGTCACTTTGCCAGTTACTACATTAAACTGGAAGAAGGAAAAAAAAAAAAAAAAGAAAAAAGAAAGTTGTCTTTTCTTTTCATGGGGAATCTGAAAAAGTTGTCCCAGAGCACGGACGAGCTTTTAAAAGTTGGTGAGCTTTTCGGAGTGGCACGGTGCGTCATCCGAATGATCCAAAAATCACTGTCCACAAGTAACTTTTTTCTCGACCATTCTCTGTTTTTCTTAAAACTCACGGACCGGTCCAAGTAAGCAATGGTCGAAAATTCAAAGTAAATTATATATTTATGGTAAAAAAATATATATGCATAGACATTTCAAGGGGGTGGTGGACTCTTTCAATTATATTATAAACTCTTTTCTAGTGTTTAATAATGTTCTTGTATTTATTTTCTTTGGCAAAATTAACCCCCGAATCCTTAAGATTTCAATACATATAAGAATATGTTTACTTACATTGCCGTGTTTGTGCAAGCTGGACCCAAAATATTGAAGCGAAGTAGAAAATAAAAATAAAAATGAAGACAAACATACTGAGGAAGAGAGAGAGGGAGAGAGTAAAGAAAGAAAGGAGGATGGCCCATGCGACTATCCAACCACCGACGATGGTCATTAGCCCTCGCAAAGCTTTAGCCGAGAGTCTACAATTGTTGTTGTGCTTAGGCCAGTGTGGCCACTACCTATGCCGAGAGGGAGGGAGGGAGTAGGGCCATTGCTTCATGATTCAACCACCACGACTTGCTTGTAGTGGCAAGTCACATGGTCAATCAGAGATGAGGGCTTGATTGGTCAGAATCATGAGTCCACTCTCTCTCTCTCTCTCTCTCTCTCTAAATGGCAGTGGCCACCCTCATCAAGTAAGGTGAGGGTCGCCAAATGCTAGCTAAGTTCACTGAAATAACTTAGAAAGAGTACTAATTTCATTAAAAAAAAAAATCAACTCTACACTCACAACAATTCATAAATCCAGACAAAATAAATCAATGTCGCTTGAAATTTGAAAAGATAGGCTACTTCACTTACAAATTATAAAAGATATTAAGAAATTAATGGATCATGATATGTTTATGTATCGGTTTTAATAAAGTTAAACCAAACCATGAAGTGTGTTTTGGTTCAGTCCAATCTGATTGTTTAAACTTTTTTGACTTACCTTTTACAAGTAAAAACACAAAACTTTGAAGTTCACATAAAATGACACGAGAAGAATAAGAGAACAATTTATGGAAATTACAACATACGATCCAACTTAATTCGATGATGGGACACTGTCGATGAAAAGTAGCATGCTTACTATAAGCAACACATCTATTTGTATATATAGATAAATTCACACTTGACACATTTATCTAAATAATGACGATATCGACTCATATGACCATGTTCTATCGGGAGAATAAAATAATAATAATAATACAAAATCGTCACTCGAACATATGTCCTAATGGATTTCCATAGGCGTGCACGTTTGAATATAGGAGCTAGTTGCCCATCCCCTAAACAATGCACGCATGTAAATTGGAAGGCCTGAAAACTCACGCCTCAATTCGATTTCGTGTCATCAGGCAAGTCAAAAGTCCAGGCATTAACGGAAGACGTCATCCCGCGATTAAAGTGGAGAACTCCCGATGGGGACCGAAACGCGGCAGCGCACGTGAGCTTTTTACACGGCGAAGCGACAGGGCCGATGCCGCCTGTCGCCGGTCGCCGGACCGACCACGTTTTCGTGGGCCCCACGGGAATGGGGGGCCCCCCCCTCCCTTTCCAGGAAAAAAGCCAGAACGACTTTCGTGCGCAACGTGGAAAACGTCTCCAGGATAAGGTAACTAACCGGCCCATCTGTCCACTCCACGTGTTCACAGCGCATTGGCAGGAAAAAAAAAAGGAAAAGAAAAGACAAATTCAGATTTCGCAACAATTTTAAATTATTATTTCGATGAAAATATTGACTCGTAAAAAAGAGTCTCGACAAAAAATATAAAAATATCTTTACGTATCGCCTTCGTGTGAATTCGCGCCTTGAGTTTTGAAAAATTTCGCCGTTCCATTTCAAGTCGCACCTACCGTGCACTCCTATTGGAGAAAGAAAAAGGAGGAGGAAGAAGGAAAAAAATAAAAAATAAAAAATGGAAAATGGCAATCTCTAGTGGCCGGGGAAAGGTTGAAAAAGACTTCGATCTGAGTTGGGCCTTTGCTTTCGTTCCGAAAGGACGTTGGGATTGGGTCAGCCATGGCCCGAAGCTCGGCTGTCGCATTCGTACTCCATAATGGAGTCGAATCCCCCACGTGTTGGACACTGCCCGATCTCCGTGGCCCCGTAGGACTAAATTAACTTTTTTCCTTGTCCATGTATGTGGAAACTCAACTCCCACATTTCTCCCCAGAAAATCATGACGGATATCTCCATTCACACACTCCAGCATATGGTCATGCTTTATGGTAAGCACATAAAGGGGAGACCAAAGGAGAAACGTGGTGTATGATGATTCTCTATTCACTCCTGAACCTGGAAAGCTTACCCAGAATGGGTTGATAATTGACATATTCATAGAGGTTTTAAAATTCTTTAATTTGCCATCTTCATTGACGAAGATGAACGATTGACCATTGACACATCGCTTGATTTTTAGCGTAATGTGGAGAAGTAGGAATGAATGGAATTTTTAAGACTTGTATTAACTCCTTTGTCTTTGTCGAAAATTGATTTCACTTGGCATACTAATTTACCAACTAATTCGGTGTGCAATTAAGTAGAGATGAAAAAACAATTTCATCATCAATTTTATAAAACGATACTTGGGGTATCAATTGTTGACTTGGCTAGACATTATCAATAATAATGAGTCATTTGACCAATTTATTGCTCAGTTTAAAAAAGGCTAAGAATACATGCCTTTTTTCACTCTCCGAAAAGGAATTTACAAGTTTGGCCTTAATGAATTGAATTTTAATTTAAGGAAAAGATTTGAAGGCCGAGACTTTGTTGTCCTATTTCAATTGACAAGGAGAGTGTCAAAGTATTAGCAATTGCACAAAGATAGAAATAAAGGGTCATATGAAGACTTTATACTAAACATGGCTTCAAGGAAAAGACATGAGTTAGATGATGAATTTGACCCATATGAAATTTGGGCAAAAATCAAATTTGCAAATAATAAGGGGGCATATAATTTTTATTTTTATTTATTTTTTTAATTAAGGGGACATATACCGACCCCCAAAAAAAAACTAAGGGGGCATATAATTCAAAAGAATAAGGGGGTTTGTGTTGACGAAAAAAAAAAGTCCAAGTGTTTAGTCAACATTTTCGGATACAGCCGATGAAGAGGCAACTGTTAAGGAAGTGGAAGGGACATACCTATGAAATAGTGGATTTAACAATTTCAAATGCAACCATAAAAAGGATAACCATCAAGGTAGTGAAATCGATAACTATTCGAATAGTGTAATTGACAATTATTTTGAGTAGTTAAGGCAATAGTCGTTGAGAAGTAGAATCAATGATCATTAAGTAGTGACGTTGATAATCATGGTTGTAGACATGATTATTTATTCCTTTATCTTTATTCTGCTACAATTTAGACACGCTTATTTCTTATTTCTATACCTTTAAATTCATTATTTATTTTCACCTCCAAAATAAACAAGAAACTCCTCATATCCTTTATCAAGGGACTGTTCAACATATCCTTTATCGAATTCCACATTGATCCACATTTTAAAAAGGTCTTCGTTGGCAACTTATCCGCGTAAGAGGGTCAGCTTGAATCTTCTTGGCGCCCCCTCATTTTGCATTGGCTAGATTGCGTCTTATAAAAAGCTCAGACTAGTTTGCCATGTTGATAATGATTTGTGGATTGTCAGCCTGAGGACCCGCCCCATGGTCTCCTCTCCAGGTCACATCTTTCAGGGTCGTACATGAACAGTGGGCCGCATGTCCTACATGCATGATGGAAAGCAAAATACGGCAACTATTTATTTCTCAGGGAGAAAAAAATAACTTGGCCGACAGATTAGAGAATTTAATGAAATTCAATAGAGTAAACTCAAGAAGAAATTGATTTTACAGTCTAGGGAATAAAATAAATACACAAAAGTGGTTTTAATGGCTTTATATGAATATGATAGGAGATATGCAACTTTTCGTTCCAGACTAAGCTTGCAATTTCATTAGGCAAGGTATGGTATTTCTCCTTTTGGATCGGGAAAAAACATATCACATAACGCAATTACTTGATACTATTAATTGATCAAATGTTTCTTGCAAACTGCATGTATTGCACGTTGAACAACGAGCATATCCTTAAAATAAGAACTCCCAATTGAATTGGCGATGCCTCGGTGTGAGGTATGAGTTGTCAATATCTCATACGTATGATCTCAATGATTGAGCTCCTTTTGTGGGGGATGCCAGTAGATAATGAATGCTATTGCCAGAAAAATATCTTGTAGGGGTGAAGTGATTGTTGGTTGGAGATTTTCGTGGCCAACATGCTTGGCGAGACAGGCCAGTTTGTTCCGCTGAAGATATTTTCTTAAAATCAAGAACTTAAAATAATTAATTAAAAAACATTTTTATTATTGACGATAGTTTATATTTAAATTTTTTAGTGGATAATGAAAATAATTTTCATTCATTCAGTTTTATAGATGATAGAAGTAATCGTTATTTCAATGAAACAAATGAAGTCTAGATGGGCCTACATGATTAGTGGAATCATTCTGACAAGTAACACTGAGGGTCTATTTGTTTCGCAGAAAATGTGGCATTTTCAGAAAGCTATTTTCCGAGGAAAAATGTAATCATTTTCTAGTATTCGGGCGAAAACTGAAAATGAAGTGAAAAATATTTTCTATTATTCAATAAGAAAAATCTTTTTTCCCCATACACTCTTTTTCATTTGTTTTATTTTTTAAATTGGATTTTTAATTATTTTTTTAAAATCGATTATTAAATTACTCTCTCTTTTACCTTTTCTTTGTTTTCCCCTTCTTCTTCTTGGCCAGTCATTAGCCACAGCCACGGTCGATGACGTGGTCAACGACCGACCACAAGTGTCGCTTACTGGAGAGCTCAGGCTCGCTGATCATGCTCACTAGTGAGCTCGAGGCTCTTCGATTTGGTGAGCGGTGACGCCGGTGAGCTCGAAGCTTGCCAATCTGGCTAGGCCTGAGGCCAACGAGGCTCGCTGACGAGCTCAAGGCTCACCTATTGTCGATCGCTAACTGGCCAATAAAGAAGAAGCGGAAATAAAGGAAAGAAAAAGAAAATAAAAAATAATTCGAATTTAAATAAATAAATTATATATATATATATATATTTAAAAAGAAGAAGAAGAAGAAGGAAGAAGGAAGAAGGAAGAGGAGGAAGTGAGGGCTTATAGGTGTGTCGGATAGGAGAAATCAAGTGAGGAAAATGTTTTTCACTTTTTAAAAGTGGAAAACATTTTCCCCTAATCTAGAAATTTTTTTTCCTTCATGAAATTTTTTTTCCTAAGCAATTTTTTTTCCGTGAAACGAATACCCGAAAATTCGAAAAATATTTTCCTGAAGTTATTTTTCATGTAATAAACGGAGCCTAAATCAATATAATTAGCAAAGTGATTACTGATTAGTGATGGTTTTGTGTACGCGCATTTGCCACTAATCTAATTTCTCACACTATCAAAGCTAGAGACAGTCTCGTACTTGGGCCAATCCCTTCTTACATGATCCAGCTCCAGTCTGTTGGGCCCAAAACGGGCTTTTGCCTTTGATGGACCTCGATGGGCCTCTCTTCTTTCTCATACTTGGGCCAATCCCTTGTTACACGATCCAACTCCAATCTGTTGGGCCCAAAACGGGCTTTTGCCTTTGATGGGCCTCAATGGGCCTCTCTTCTTCCGAACATCTCCCCACTCAATCCTTCTCCCCCAATTTCATCCCTACATCTACGTGCATGGAAGCACGTAGGCTTCGACGCTCCTTGAGACACGGTACACGACCGAGCGCGCTCGCGACACACGTCGTGCACGCATCGCCCGCATCCGATGAATTCGCAGACCTCCATGTCTTTTAATGTCCGATTGCCGTTGCGCGAACGTTGCTGTCGTGAAGAAGATCGTATCAAACCGAAGAGAAGAGAAGATGTCACAGGTGCAACCGAGACGGGATGAAGCGGGAGCTTGCAGGCCACAAGAAGGTGGTGCCATCAGCGACAACCCTGCAATCCTCAAGCAGGTGATTGCAGCTCGCTAGTGTTTTTGGCACGATCGTTTCCGTAGATAAGTTCATTCTAGACGACATCGGGAGGATGTCTGATCAATATTTCAATACAAGAAATTGCGGCGCTTGATTTTCGACTACTCTATAAATACATGTATCTACCAATATGGCATGCTAGCGATGTACCATGTGATAGACAAAATACCATTTCGGATAAGGCATGGACAATGGTTCTCCTCTCTAGAGGTCACTTTTTGGAATGCGCCTGAAGTACGTTGGACCTCGTTCATCTTAGAGCATACGTATGAATCATCAATTGTGTAGGTGTAAAGGGAGTCCATCTATATCTTAGCATATTTTAAGAAGTTCGGTTGTCCACGAGTTAGGTGGTGACAATTCAAGCTAGAACAACATTGTCAGAGGAAGGATAGATCCAAGAGACAATTGATAATCTCAATTGAAGATAGATAATTCACAACATGATCGATTATATCGCATGCATGTTTTTAGATATATACTTATATTGTCGTGTGCGAGTCAAATTGGTAGATACTCAAAAATTCCTAACTAAGAACAATCACATTTCTTTCTTCTCCCTCGGCAAATAATCTTCCCACTATCATTCCTCCTTTTTGCTCTTCACAGATCTTATTCCATGTTATTCTTTTTCTCTCGCAGGCAGCTGGTAAATGTAACCACGACAAGCTATGCGACATCGCGACCGAAGAGATGCAGCTCCGCGACGACTTGAAGGACAACCTGGCGTCGCTCTCCGTCGCGGCAGCTGAAGAAAACAAATGCAAACGTAGTTGACTCCAACCTGTCATATGATCGGGACCACCAGACACGCCATTACGCATATGTTTACCGTGCGATTGATTTAGTCTAAGTCTACTGCGTTGTCTTTTCTAAGGTCTATGAAGACCTCCAATGCGCTCTCTTCAACGTTGTAATTCCACATTTCACACTATCTTTGTACTTCGTACTCGGCCCGCGACAAACAACACAAGGCAATTGCCATGTTTCGATCGTGGGATTGACTGAAGAAACATCATAATAATAATGCAGAGAGACGCGCAACTGCATGATGCATTGTCTCGCCAACTGGTTACAGCACTGAACAAAAAATCTAAGATCAGGTCATCAGATCACAACACTGAACAGAACCCTGGATTAAGGAGTGCAAAACAGGATCAGCAGATCCCGTTGAGAAGAGGGGAAAGTGAACTTTTCTCCTGCCCCCTAAGATTTCACATCGGCATGGGGGTTGATGTGAAGTGGGGTAAGTGGGCATTTAAGAGGGGGGGGTGCATAAGTTGGTGCTGCGCTGGATGGTGCGATGCTGATGGGGCATCAATCTTCTCAAGATGAAGTCCCCAGCTTGTGGACATGAAACATGGGCAATTAGATCGGTACAAGAGCGCGGGGGGGTCCCCAGAAAATTTCGGGACATCTCTCCCTTTCGAGCTTTGCAACGTCAGAAAGGAAAAAGATGGGGGGCAAGGGGGATATGTGGGAACAAGCCGGAGCAATCTGAGCCACACTATCTTCTAAGTGGCTCTAGTTGAATATATTATCCCTTTGCATCCATACAAAATAAGCCCCCTCCCCCCTCCCCTCAAAACCCTCCCTAAAGATATAGGTGGACCATGTCAAATGTCGTATTATTGTATTTGCGCGAGTGGCTTGATCTATTTAAGCTAGGGTTTAACATTTTTCCCTGCGAAAAGTGATCAGTATACGTCAAGTCGTGTTAGTTTCGATTTGACGAGGTTCGAGTCTTTCTCGACACTTTCTAGGTGCTGACAGTTCGTGTTGGCTTGCTATATTCTGATCTCGCAATCGAATTGAGTTACATCATCTGCATTTCTATTAATTATGCTATGGAATTTATGTATCTTAAATTCATACAGTTTTCATTTGGTCCAATGATCATATTCAAACATGTCGATTCGTGTTGGAACTTGCTAGCCCTGTATTTGTCCCATATGTTTATATTTAAAGGACAATCTTTTATATATATAGAATCAGTTGATACTTTCCTAATATTAGCCGACTTTCGCGTCATAACGCTGATATAGTTTCACCTAGTTTTACTCCATAAACTCTCTCTCTCTCTCTCTCTCTCTTCAACCTGCAACTTGGTGACGAGAAGATAGAGCCGGGATCTTTTGCAACTCGGTGAAGAGAGAGAGAACAGACACATTAAAGTGGGAGATAGGACTATGATGCTTACTGAGAATATTACAGTTGAGATGATGGTGATGAGGAAGATGAAGGCATTTTTGCACCGCTCCCACTTGTGCAAGAAAAGCTGCATAGCAAAAGATCTTCCTGTGACCACACAGTGGATGTCCTGGCTTGGAATATGTCGTGTGTGTGTGGCACGAGAGCCGCGTCCTAGACTTTTCAAATTTCGAGAGAAATAATTTTGGCTCGTCATGTCAGCGATGTAATGGACCCGTGAGATGGCTTCTTGCGCTTTACACCGATCGTAGGATTGGTATTGAACAAAACGTTTTGCCTCCTAAATGACCGGAACGATGACCCTTCGAAGATGTGTAGGGCAACGATGTTCATGCCGTCGTAGGGTCCAGTCAGTACTACATGATCGGTGCATAAATGCTGAAAATGACTTCCACAACGCAACGAGAAGACTTATAGGACATCGCGTCAATCCCGCAATTGTGCCAAAGTCTATGTAGGTTGAGACGGACTAACATTTAAAAGCTTCAACATTTGCGTGGCGATGTCGGTGAGGTTTTTAGCTCGCGAATTGACTCGATCTCACGTTTTTACTTCCTATTTGATGCTACTTTACTGAAATATAAGATAAGAAAAGATGTCTCGATTGCTTTTCCCAGCCTCCATGTGACCAAAACTGAAGTCTAACGTCTCGTGTTCGTCATGTAAAAATGTCATCGAATAGTATGACAAGTGCTGCTTTGCTCTTAAAGATTCATTAGTTGATATACGCAAAACTAGCATAACTTACACACAGAATGAGCATTAGCACACCCTAGTGAAGTACTCATCAGCCCTTCCCCACCAATCCCGACTGAAGAATTCGACGAGACTTGAGAGAACCACCGCCATTTCCGTGAAAGTTAGCATCAGTGGAACCATGAACAGTATCAATGAGCATCTTGTCTTTGCTTTAGTGCTGGAAAGTGGTTGGAAGAGAGGAAGTTGCTTTCGCTCAGTGTTTGATGGAATATGGAGGAGATAAGGAGCAACAAAGCTCGCTCCTGCGTAGGCATTGACAACCTAGGATGCGAGGGGTGTGAAGCACTGATAGACCGAATCATGGGTCCTTTTACTTCATGTAGCAGGGACATGTTTCTGCTATTGGAAGTAAGAATAAGCAGCCATTAACATGGGATTGCGAACTGCAAGAGCTTCAGGATGTTGGAAAGCAGTTTCTATTTGCATGGAGGAACTCGGTCGATGGTGAAAGATTGCTCAATCTTGCACAGAATTTTCGGGAAAGGTACCTAGAAGAAAGGAATACGCTAGGATGACTGCTAACTTCGATTAGATGCCAACGAATAAACCGGGATGGGTAAATTAAAACCTCGAATTCTTCAGTGTATTTTGTGGAGCGAATAGTTGATAAGAAAATACGGACCATTTCCTGACGCATGATTGAAGAATTTATTAATAGGACTGAAAGAACAGAAAGTCTAAAGAAACAAAATATGTGTAGTTGTGCTCCCACTATCAACCCTCTCCCATTACAAGTCTCACCTCCATCAATACCATAATTCTGCGCTTCTAATGGTGTTAGCTCCAGTTCTTCCACTTCTAAAATGCACTGTACAGAAATTTACAATCGTGCTTGGTAAGAATAGTAAAATGACCATGTAACTCTTGCAAATCGCGACCAAAAAATCTCAAGGACCAAGAAGGTGGTCATCTTATCAGGCTGACTGCGGCAGATTCAACAGCAGTAACGGAGCCAGCTTCATCCATATTCACTAGCCCTCATAGTAGTTGTAGTAAACTCATCAAGGAGATGGGTACAAAAATCACCAATTAGCCAGGATACGGATCAAGCAGCAGCCATTCAATGTCTTCCCCCTGAAGGGTATGACCTCTTACCATCTGATATTAGCGGGAATGCAGGTTTCCAAAGAGCATGGCCGCTTGTTAACCTGCCATTATTTTAACAAGACATGATTAGAATCTACCCATGCATCTTCTGCGGCATTTCTTATAGGATTTTTGCAGAGTACACATGATGTCCCAACTCCTAAACTGTTATGAAGAAATAACCTGGGGATTTCCCAGTTCATTATATATCTGGGAGGACGAATGACAAAGTGACTAACCCATTTTGCCACTTAAAGCATCATTTGTAGCTCCTCCACTATATTGCCCACTGATACTGCCGGGCAGTGGATTTGTTTGAATCTGCTGTACAGTCTGAGGGCCGAACTTGAACATATTCATGGGCTGCAAGAAAAGTTTGATAGATGATCAAGGGACCATAATCAGCCCCAAAGCGCCACAACATTTTTCGATGGCATGAGGACTTTCAAACCTGTGATGTGGCTTGCATGTGGTGCATGCCCATGTAACGCGCGAATTGCTCGGGAAATGAGGGACTTTGCATCTGATTCTGAAAATTCATGGGATTCAGGACTGGAGTGTGGCAAATTGCTGACTGATTTGGGTTTGGAGCCATTGGGATTGATTGATCAACTACCGGGACTTGAGGCAAATGCAAATTGTTGGATACAGTGGGCATAGGCGGCGGGCACATCGTCATACCCATCGAGGACATATAATGCTGTACTCCAGGAAACATCATCGGAGCCATCCCACCTCCCATCCACATTACCTAAAACACCAAGAACCCAAGGGTTTTTAGATTTCCGAGTTTTATGGTTAAAATTTAACTTTGAGCACAATGAATATGAGGCCAACTCCTTAATTCTCCAAACAGCAAGTGCTTTTTTCTAAAAGCTGCCATAGAAGGAAGAAGATTCCACTCGACAATGATGGGGAACACATATGACCTCCCTCATGTTGAGCTGGACTGCTTATCTGAAATGTTCTGTTCCATGGCTCCAGAAAGTACCACATACCTGTAGCTGCAGCTGAAGAGACTTCAGGTATTCAATTGCTTCATCAAGCATTGATGCTTTGTCCGTCTGCCAAAACAAATCAACTCACTTATTAGCATCTCCAGAACAGTTTTTGCCGCTACCTTTTCTTATAATACGGAATTAGCCATTTTTGTACCTAGAGATACTTTTGCGGGCTGATTTATCATCACTTAGCTGATTACTCATGGAAATTATGTGTCTAATTATGGCACGCATAAGACTATCAATCCAGGCACTAATTGAAAGAGCAACAAAGAAAATGGAATTTAAAATCCAATAGAAGCAATGATTTACAGATTCCGAGAGAATCAAGAAATTATCAAATGGTGTGGATAGAACAAAGGAAGACCTTGTTACAGTGAGGTATAAGCTCTTGCAATGCCTTCATCTTCTTATTGATCCTATCCCTCCTCCTCTGCATTAACGGCCCAACAGTTATGTCCAATAAAAATGCAGAGTAATTTGGTTTAACACGACAAGTAATTTTCATGGGGTTGCGTCCACACCCTTTCAGAGAGGTTATGCACTTCGGCAGCACGGCTCCTGCGGGTTGATCCCGACCTCGTTGCTGGCTTCTTTCCACAGCAGCTTCTGGCTCAGCAGCCTGAATAATTCCGATGTTAGGATCAACAAAATGAAATTTGATCGATAAAGAAGAAAGGTTGATCATTACTTCGCTTTGGCACTCAGATTCCTCATTATCTCTGCCCTTCCTCTTGTGGCTACTCGCACCAGCGGATTCCTTGAGGGTTCCACCGAAACTACTATCGGATCCACCAGAAGATGAGGTAACAGTTGGCTCAAGTGTCTCTGTTTTCCTCCCCTCACTCTGAGAAACTACGTTTTTATGGACATCTTCCTTAAAAGTCCCGGCAGAAAAGCCGGCTGTGCCGGCCGCATTGCTCGATGCCCTACTAAAATCTGGGTCATTTACGATTTGGTTGCTTCCACAGTGGCTAGACCCAACTGTCATAACTGAACACTCTCGAGCATCACCTCCAAAGTGAAGACTAGAAGGTCTCGGATCACCCTTGACGGGAGATGCGAATTGAGAAAAGTTCACAACCTTTCCCAAGTTTCCAGTGACATTGTTTTGTTGAGCGGATTTGGCAAACTGAGCTCGTGGAGGCGGCATTTGGTTCCCAGAAATTTCAGGGACAAGTGCACGCTTAACGGTGGATTGCTGGTTACTCGTATTATGGGCATCATTAAAACTGGCTGATTTCACGATCTTCTCTGCTTCGACTTGCCTGACTGCCTTATCGATCTCCATCGGATGAGGCACGGGTAATTCGTCAAAGAAGTTCGAACAGAATTCCCTTTCGAAAGAATCTTCAACAGGATAATGGATCCATGAGACCGTCTCGTCATCCTGAATCAAATTGCTAGAATTCCCATAAGACCCACTGCCTTTCATAATCGGCTGATCCTGTTTCGGCAATTGACTGCTCTCATGCTGGTTTGAGCTTGGCTTTCGATGGTTTTGACTGTGCATGACAACCTGGCCATTCTGCCATAGTAGCTCCACCAACTCCTGGTCAGACCTGACCAATTCATCAACGGAAGGATAAAAATGAATCAATCCAAACTGACATAGAAATAGAGAGAGTGTCCTTTGAGAGAGAGACAGACAGAGAGAGACAGAGAGTACCCAATGTTTTTCTTCTGATTGGTTAAAGGGAGATCATACTCAAAGTTCCAATCAGGAAGGCAAGGATTCATGGCTGCGCACCGGACAAAAAGTTTCTGCACAGAAACACAAAAAAGGAGCTTTAACCAAAACGCAGCAAAGCAGTTAATTTATAGAATATGCCGTTTAGGGACCTTATTTAATTTAATTTACTGATACTTAATTGGTTGACTTGGACAGGAAACCGAAACAGCAAAAAAAGATCACCGCCATTTTTGGAAGCACAGCAATCAACGCATGAGAAAAGCAGGATGGGAACAATAACTTAATCGGCAACCCACTTAACTGAACTTTAAGGCAGAGATATTATTCTTAATTCGGCAACAGTCCCTTTTACTTAATTGTTCATTTGACAACGAAAGACAAAAATAATCAAACACCCACAATCTACCCATCTCTTTGAACAGAGAAAAGAACCATTAAAGAAACAAAATTTCTAGCGAGAGAGAGAAAGAGCCGTGGAACACAGGAGCTGAAGCTATCGAACGCACTGTGCTGCAATTAAGAAATTAATTAAATAATTCCAAATGATATGATCCATAACAAGACGTGAGACACCCATTAACCAGTGGAAAGCTTCAAACCAGATAAAAACAGAGAGATATTCGAGGGAACAGACTAGACTTCAGAAAGGAGGAGTTTTGTCAAACACCCAAAATGGAAAACTGTGAAACGAAATCAAACGAACCTGACCAGAGCCAACCTTTGACTTGTTCCCAACAGGGTAATAAGAAGGAACAATCTAAGAGACTTGCAAGTTCCAATACCCTCTCTCTCTCTCTCTCTCTCTCTCTTTCTGAGAGACACAAAGAATAGCAGTTGTGAAATGATTAAGTAATGAGAAAAATGGAAGAAGACCGAAGACCGGAGCCTTTTAACTCCAGTTAGAAAGAAAAGGACAGCACACAGAGAGTCAAGAGGGAAGGAGGGTTAGAATTATGCAATAAATTGAGTAGTGTAACGCACGATGACCTCCCCCACACGGCGTGTAATTTTGTCACCCCCAATACCCAAAAATGGGGGAAAAAAAACTGTGCACAAGGGACCACAGTGGTTTTAGTAATTCTTTTTCTTCTTTTGGTTTTTCCTTCGGTTGTTTTTGGGAGGCTGATTTGGCTTGGGAAATCTACGACTTCTCACCCATTGGAGGTGCAATCTGAAGATGCACAAGGGTGGTGCCACGTGGGCAGTTGCCTTTGTTAGTTTATTGGTATTGATAAGGGAAAGAATTGTCAGAAGCAAAAGATTTCTGAAAAAGCTCTTTGTTTTTTTTAACTTGTTTTTGATAAAAAAAAAAAAAAAATTCTGAGAAGCTTGCGACAACTCAATCATGGTAATGCAGAAAAACTTGGCCCAGATCTGGGGAGACAGTTTATCTGGATAAGCAACATGTTGGGCAAATGGCGGTGGTAATTGCAGAGTCAAAAAAATGAATTCCTGGTGCTTACACGCACGAGCAATGCATATCAAGATGGATTTTTTTTTGTTTTTCCTTTTATAGTACCTTATTTTAAGGTTTTCAGAGCCAGGCCTCATGGTGTGTACGCGCGTAAGGAGACATCTGGTGGCAACGTTCGTTTGTTCTTATCAGGAAGACGATAAGGGTGGCTGAGCAGCAAATGGGGGAACAAGTAGGGGGGGGGGGGAAGGATGATGAGGATTTCATTCTCTTTTGGGCCAGAGCAGATTAGTTGTATAGCATCAAAGCGACTTGGCATAAAGCTCAGGTCTTGATATTCCTTGGAAAAGAAAGGGATCGGCGACTGAAAAACGAAGAGGAAAGCGTTGTGAAAGTGAAGAGAAGCTGAGAAGATTTTGATCATCAAGATTCCTAGATAGGCTTGACATGCGTACGAGTTTTTTTTTATATAGAAAGCAAGATTATTGTTCATTAATGATGTTGTAAGGACACGAAATCCGCCAGATATTACGGGAAAGTGTCGTAATCGGATGTATTTGTTGTGCTATTTATAGTCGAATTCGTTACATTGGAATCTTACTTACCTCTGCTGGGCCTATCTACGGTCTACAAGGCATCCAAGCTACAGGGTATTTGCATAACTTTCTGGTCCCCTCCAAGATCAAAGGAGATTCTATTATTTCCTGTATAATAATGCAACAAAACAGCACGAATTATGGAGTCTTTGAGCAAAATATTTCCGGGTGTGGTCCATGAATCAGGGAAGTGGACGGCCTCAGGAAGGAAGAGATTCATGAACTTGATCGTTTCTAGAACTTGAGTGGGAGGAAAACACATGAAAAACAAATGATTTGGACCACATGGTCCATTTTTCACATGAAAGTAGGGGATCACACTGCTTTGCCCAGAGATGCCACTGCTTTTAGATTGGGGGATGCATTTCTGAGCTATAAAAGTTTTATTTTTCTTGAGGAGTTGTTGTGGGTAAGAGGTCATTAAATATCCCAATCATCTTGCGCCAGAAGAGAATAATCAATCGGCAAGATCATTGTATCCACCCATTTCGCGGCCTTATTATGATATTTCATTCCGCCGTCGATGTCGCGTCATATCGCCGAGCCAATGCCGCCCTTAAGTCCGTCCCCCTCTTATATGTTTCCAGTGAAAAACATTTTATCAACACCATAAACTCGGAGATCCTAGAGAATTTACTTCGTCTTAACCTAGTCTCGAGGGTTTACGCCGGGTTGAAACCCGTCACAGCTCGATCGATTCCTGGGAATCACTATCTGGGCATCTTTGATTGGAGCATTGCCTTTTATATCGTGCTGAAGACCTTTCTTAGAGAAGCTCTAAGCTCTCATATGGCCAAGAAGGTGGAAGAAGAAGCAAAAAGCATATGAGAGCAAAGGGAAACAAAAAGGAATAAAAAAGAAGAGATGCTCAGATTCAGACGCATCTGATTAATGTGGATAAGGAAGGAAAAGAGGATGGCCCCATAAGATTGCCAGAACCAAGTGGGTCTGTCTCCACCTTGTTTATCACAGTTCGTTGTCAAGGAATTTGACTTTGTGTCCCAAGAAAGCTGGACCCAACAATTTAAGAACCAAATTAACTCGACAAGAACATATAAATCCAGTGATTCGCTTAATCGCACAGTGATTGAATCACGTGATAAGTAGACACGATCGCAGATTTCACGGAGTTGTTTGGTAATGAGCGACGATAGTAGATGATTTAGGGAAATGGAAGAACACTGGTATGGTCATTAAGATCCCTTAATCTCCTTTCAGATCACCTTATTCGAGATTTGCAACTTTAAAAAGACGGAAACTTGATCCTCATGACGGTTCAAGACAGAAGTTCTTTTGTCTGTACACACAACACTGATTAAGAAGACCTATGTACTCGTTTAGGGATCCATAGACTTCAATATCAACCGCGACAGGAACAATACAAGATGTCTCACTGATCATTCCACATCTCATGTGCAATGACAAGTTTCCAATGAGAACGTATGACAAAAAGTCTAACCACTTTTAATTCATATTCTCATTCCTAGTCAGAGAATTTTGTCTCTTCATAACTCCCCCTCATGGTATGAAACACGAGTTCCTACCAATGGTTGACTATTCATAGCCATGGCCATGCTCTCTAGACTAGGGATGAGCATGATTTTAGGGTGGAATCTGAAACATGGTAATCGGACCAATGAGAATTTATCCGGTTTCATATTTCAAGATATGCAAAGTAGGTTGTAAATTCCAAAAATTGAGAAACTCTAGAACTTAGAACCTTATAACCTAAAATCTGAAATAAATTTTTATATTTTTCTTAGTTTGTTTTCAAATGATCATGCAAGATTTCATGACGTTTGATGATAATTGTATAATCTAAAACCACTAGTCAAAGTCTCCATTTTATGACTAAGACTTTTATTTTATTAATGTTTCATATTTTTCGTATTTCTAAGTACAAATTATGATCAGTGAATTATAACAGTAAGTGATGATTATTAAAGGTGATAATTCACTACAATTGTTCAATTAATAATAAAAGTGAAACCTGAATAGCTAAATCGATTATGTAATCTGTAACGTTCTGTATTCTAAGGTTTGTAGAGTAGGTTTTAGGTTTAAGAAAAAAAGGAACCTGTTCCAACAAGCAAGTTCCAGATTAGAATTTATACGAAACCTGTAACTACTCACCCTTACTCCAGGTGATACTAACATCGGAATCATAAATTTTTATCTCCTCTTACAAAATAAATGATTCGAGGGCTACTATAGCTCGGCGAAAGTGGTAGGTTTTTTAGTAAGATAGCAACGCCATATCGATACCCTTTCAAGGGACTTTACATCGAAACGTTCGTGAACAGAGAATTTTCCAATGACTTCCCATGTCAAAAGATGGGATGAAAGAGACTGCCTCTTTGCTTCCTCAGGATCATAACGCCACTTCTGATTGCTGGGAACTTGCACTAAATGACTATACATGCATTTTGACATCAATTGGTAATGAAAAATCTGTAGTTACATAATGGTGGGGACGTACAGTAAATGACGCTGGCTTCACAAGTTCTCAACCGGGAAGCCTACAACGGGTCTTATGTCCGAGGCCAGTGATCGCAACTCATCGACCTCTTCACCGGTGAGTCTCCACCCAAGTGCACCCCCGAATTCACTTGCCTGTTCAGCATTTTTGGCTCCGGGAATGGGGACAACGTTACCCTGTGCTATGAGCCAATTCAGGACAACCTATCAAGACAGAAGGCACGTGTTAACTAGTCTTTTCCATCAGGAGCTCGTTATGAGACACGTACATGGAATGCCAAACGAAAAATGAAGTGGCCGTACACATGGCACGATGCAGGGTACCATGTATAGTTTGACAAGTGTCTTGGTGCAATTTGAGTACAAGAATAACCTAAGATGGCGCAGATGCACTGCAACTATATGCAAACTTCTTTGTAGGCGGCTCATCTTCTGCACTCTAATCGTGGCGATTGCTTTATTTGCAATACCTTTTTCGAAGAAAGGAGTATAGTTACCTGCGTTGGAGTTTTCTTGTAGCTGTCTCCTATTTCATTTATTCTGTTCAGCAAAGGTTGTAGCTGCAAGCATTGAGAAAAAATCTTCAAGAATGAATCTCGGGGATTGAGGGATGAAAGTGCTTCATAAATAGCGGATGGATTACCCTAATGAGAAAATCAGGGGTGTAGATCTGACCACGGGGGCCACTTGGGGGATTTTGTGGGGTATATTTTCCAGTAAGAGCACCTGCATAAGTTGAACCACCATGTGAATCTTCAAAGCCCATTCGAGAACAGAGAAAACTAGAGATGAATAATCAACAAACTACAGTACACTCCAATTATCTGTTTGACAATAATGAAATGGAAGGTTAATATATGAATCAAGGTTCCCAATCTTTTCAATTCCCAACTTGTCTCCCACTAATTGGGCCACGCAGTTTGCAAAGTGAAAGTATTATAAATTAGCTCACTCCTAAGCACTTCTCATTATCACTAAAAACCATAAATCTTTTTTCAAAGTAATAAACATTGCTCGCTTTACCAATAACATATTCAAGGTGGGCTGGTTCACTCTTTCTTTTCAAGTTCAAGGACAACCAAAGAACCTAATAAAGTACAGAATGTTAGTTTGGTGGTTTCCATTGTGTATCATGTCCGGATAATGATAAGTTATTAAGATGTTATGATGACTGGCAAAAAAATTCCAAATTATTAATTGCCAAAAGATTGCAAAAACTGGAGAGTCAGCTTCTCCGGGACTGCCAATGCGGAACAGATCCCTACACTACTGTAGTCCTTGACAATAGCTTCATGGACTTTCTCTAGTAGACAAAAGCGATCGGCACTTACCTTGAGCTATTGGTGAATACGCAATCAACGTGATCCCAAGTTCGTCACAGGTGGCCTTCACACCATTCTCCTCAGGTGATCTGTAGATGAGGCTGTAGTTCACTTGGTTTGAAGCCAGTGGTATCCCTCTCTGCTTAAGCTTCTCATAGGCATCACGGAGTCTCCTTTCTGGACATTAGTGAACATATCAGAATATGCTTATTTATGAAGTAATAGTATACAGAAGATTTTAACCTCATAATAAGATACCTTATCTCTTTAAAAATGGGAAAAAAGAGGGTAGCAAGTTGCCCATGAAACAGTATTATATGAGCATGCTCTAGAAACAAGGAATATACCATTGTAGTTGGAAACTCCCACTGCTTTCACAAGACCTTGCTCAACTGCATCTCCAAGACCATCAATGTACCCTGACAATAATTTTTCAGCAAAAATTGTCTTAGCTATCTCAAAGAGTGCCCAATAAGAGTGCCCAATGGAACAAAATGTGTTACACATGGACAACCTTCATTCCCCCATATTCCAGGCCTGAGAAACAGCAGATTGCTTTCATCAGTCACTTTTCTTGGTCTTTATAGCAGGATGAAAGTAGGCATATATTACACAAGGCCAAAAGGCACAAACCAGTGCAATTGGTATAGGTCCACTGAATCAAGTCCTAGGCGACAAAGAGAATCTTTGAGGGCAGTAATGACACTCTGACGGCCCAGTCTCCACGGCAAAGCTGCAAACTTCGTCGCAACAGCAACCTCAGTTTCTGGATCCTTTTCTTTCCTTTCCTTGATGAATCTTCAAGAATTCAAACAGCAACAATCATAATTTATGCCAGAATGACTAGATGAAAATCTACACGACTTAGAATATACTATACCTGCCCAGTAGAGTTTCTGAGTTTATAGCACCAAACGACATCTGCAAAAACAAGACTACAGTGATATTCTCTTGAATTACTGAATTTCCATAGATTTATCGAACAAACAAAGCAGTGTAGATTCACTTCTCACCCTCGACCCATAAACCTCAGCTGTATCAAACAGGGTTATTCCACTATCAATACTGCTCTCAAAAGCGCCCTTTGCAGCCTTCATCTTCCTATCTGCCATTAAATCACAAGATAAAGTTTTGACATGAATTGTCAAGGGATAATATGAAAACGAGAATGAAACTACAACATGATTGAGAAGAAGCAGGAAAGGAAACTCAGTAAGTGCACTCAGTGAAGCAGAGGACTTCCTATAAATGAGGAGCCGCTAACTTGCTACATTCTTACATTTGCAAGAAAAAAGGTTAACAATGACCACTTTATTCTTTGTTCACTTTCAGTTTCATCCTTCAAGAGAGACTATACAAAGTAGAACCTGACAGTACTAAAAGGTAATCCCCTGAAAAGATATCAGAGAGGTATGAGTCAAAGTTTAAGGCACGGTATGATGGCTGTGGGTTTCAGATTGTATTTCAGCAAAAGATGCAGTAATAGAAAGCCAAAAATAGGGTGGCTGAAATTTGGGCATTTCTGCAGTTCCAAAAAATCATAAAGCCCAATCATTGTAAATAGAGCTAGAAGTCTGTGGACAGGGTCCTCGGACCACGTACCTCAGGCATATGCACACTTTACAATTTACATAATTAGTGGCGTGATTAATTACATGGTCAGTGTGCTTGGAGATAGATGATTCAAGGATAGAGCAACGGAATGGTCTTGTTCAAACAAGCGTCAACACTTTACAGTGCGATAATAATTGCGATGACGGACCATGAATCTTCATTTTAGAACAGAAGCTAGAACTGAAGCAGCAAATAAATCACATCCACCAAATTAAACATTCATGTGGAGCTTCGCAACCAAATGAACTGCAATGAACGTACCGCTCTAAGACCCAACACCTTCAACCGACATTCTCAAAACTCACTTCTTTCAACAAAAGGCAAAGCCTCACTCGAGCAGCATTCAATAGCAACCCAGAACATCAGCAATATCGTATCAACTAAGGATGATACTGGCATACTGCCGTTTCATATTACTCACAACTTAATAACAATATCATACCAACTGTATCCCAAAAAAAGAAGAAGAAAAAAGGCTTCAAAAGAATGCTTTAAAAAGAAGAAAGAAAAAAAGAGCGGTCCACTAACTTCTCAACAAGTTGAATAGAATTTAGAGTTCTCAACGAGGCTTGTAATGTATCTTGACCAAAGAGTCACCGAGAATGGAATCGTTCGACATAGTTGAGCACCGATTATCAAGGAATTCATCAATATTAAGAAGAAAAAAAAAATACATATATAATCATGACCATGTACGGCGAGCTCAATTACCGTCCCATTCGAAGTTGTTCCAGTAGCTGGTGTCGCCCCAAGACCAGGCCCCGATCCCGAGCCTCGTCACCTTCAAATCGGAACCGCCCAGCTTCACCTTCTCCTCCACCACCTCCTCCGCCTTCAAGGTGGCGGAGTCCCCCGGCACGACGGCCCGCACCTTGCGACTCCTCGCGCGGCGGTCGGCGACGGCGAAGCACGCCGGCGCGGCGCTGCTCAGGTGCAGAGCCATGTCTCTCCCCCACTTTCAATCCACTCAACCTCCGCGACCGAGCGCGACCGAGCGCGAGAAAAGGCTCCTCCTTTTCCTCTTCCGGCGGCGAGCAGAGGCGAGGAAGCCAATGGGGTCTCGGGATTTCGACAGCCGAGCTCTGCCCGAGACGGAAAGATATGGAGAATGCAGAGAGAGAGAGAGAGAGAGAGAGAGAGAGAGAGACGAAACGGAGCAGAGTTCAGACAAGTGCTGTGAAGAAGAGAGGTGGGAGCGTACCGGGAACTATGGTCGGCCGAGAGGAGAGCTCGAAGCGTGGCTTTTGGCAATCCACGTCATAATCAATTCCCTCTTTGCTTGACTTACAAACTTCGAGATTATCTTTCAACGGTTGAGATTTATCGAGGTATCGAGAGGGTCGATACGATTCTTATTGACATTTCAACATTGCTTAGGAATTGGCTTAAGATCCCTCGCGAACTTTTGTGTTATTGCGTAATGGGCCCGTCGACTATCCTTGAATTTCCGTATCATTGTGCAATAGCTCGCGACTTTTGAAAAATACGAATTATCCTCTTAATTTTATTTTTTTTTTTTTATCTTTCATTGTAGTCGTGAGTCTTTCCATTTGTATAATTGCTATGTAATGCTTAAAAATAGTCTTATTCATTTCCCTTGGTCTAAATAATATCGAATTTTGGTCTTCGAATTAAGAAAATGGGAAAATGGTACAAATAATCTCTGAGATTTGGCTTGATATATAATAACATTTTTTAACTTTTGATTTGTTCAATATAACTCATAAACTTTTGATACATATTTAATTTTGTTCTTGGATTATGTAAAAATGTTTCATATTGTCCTTGAACTTAAATTGATGGGAGAACATCATTTGATGTTTTCATATATCTTAAAGACTAGATTAAACATTTATCAAAGATTTAGGAATTGCATTAAATAAATTAAAAGTTAAGGATGATATTGTATATTGAATAAGGATTTATGAATTATTTGTGTAATTATCTCTTGAGAAATTTATAATGAAAAAAATGTTAACAAAGTCAGGAAATGGAAATTGATTAGACATTATAAATAGTGCCCTATTATAGACGCGCTAGGATACTCTGGACACGGTTTTGACTTCAGCACATGAGGGGCTCCAAGCCCAAACTCCACGATTCACTAATCGAATTTAGGTTCTGTTTATTTTTAAAAAATAATTAATAATTTTTTTTTTAAACGACCGTCCCTAATATATATATTTGTGATTGCGTCAACTTGGGAAATGACTTAGACAGTTAGGTCATGATAAAAAATTTGGGGGAGGATCATTTGGGATACATTGACCAAATTGCCCCGACGAGGCCCCCATCATTTGAGCAAATAATTGCCCCAATAAATAACTCCTCCTCATAATATTTCTTTCGGCAAAGTGGGAAGTCTTTCTTGACTAGGAATTTAGGGAAGCCATTTCACTTTGCAAACAAAAGCGAATCTAGTTTTTATTCTTAGCTAATTTGAACAAAACGTTACTTACTAGTTTTGTAGTCCAAATGTCAACTATTATGAAAAATCAATCCGTGTGCTGATATTGTATAGTTGGAAAGGTTTAAAGTGTTTGCTTTGAGTTAAGATCGGAGCACCAACCACAATGTTTTGACAAAATAGAAGCATTAAACGCTATTGCCGCCACTTTTTACATCAATATCACTTGACAACCTCAATTTGAAAAAATTCCACTTTGCATTCCATCAAAAAACCCTTCGAAGACGTATTGCAATTTATTTAGACTTTAGCCTCCGATCCCGATTAACTTCTCAAAATCCTACCACCATAAATGCCCTCTACCCATCATTATTAACATTTGTCCTGCCACTTCCGATTGCCCAACTACTATCTTTATCGTTGCCACTCTCGACCTTTCTCTCACCTCTATAGACTTTCCTCTCTCTCTAGATCTTATTTTGAGTTTAGATGACCTCGTGACTCATACTTCTCATGAAAAAGAATTTAGACGGCCCTAATGCCTCATGCTAGTCGGTTCTGTGGTCGCATTCAAAATTTGCTCTGATTCAAAATTATGAGGATGAGTGATCCTCATTATCCAGCGCCGTTTCCTCGATTCAAAATGAGTTCTACATCAAGGCCATCAAATAGTAGCCCGCGACCTCGATCTAAGGTCAACGCCGGAAACATTCGTGAGAATAGCTGTACCAAACAATCTCGACACGTCTTCTATGTTCTCTAGGAATTCCACGTCTACTTTCGTCAATGTCGTACTGCAGCCGCGTCCAAAATCCTTAAAATAATCATCCAGCCGGAAGAACAGTAATCTCCCCATCAACAATGAATTTAAATAAACATATAAATAATCACCTCCATCGCTTCCACATCATAACCTCGCGTGCATGAAGGCCACGCCCCGAAACACAGAGAGAGAGAAATTCCTGCAACCCGCCTCAAACCCAGCTCTCTCTCTCTCTAAGATCTGACGATGATGGAGCTCGGCGGAAGCTTCAGGCTGCAAGGAAGATGGTCCCTCTCGAAGCTGGGCAGATCCAACAGCTCCCTCCTCCTGTCGGAGTCCGTCTCCGCCGAATGCTCCAGGATCGCCGGCTACGAGCGCCTGTCGGAGTCCATGAGGCTCAGCACCGACCCCGGCGGCGGCACCTTCGGGCTCGGCCGCGACGGGAGCCGCGGGAGGACGGGCGGCAGGGTGGCGACGTTCCTCACCAGGGTCTTCGGCTTCGGAGGGAAGGCCACCAGCCGCGACGGGCGGCAGCGGCGGCGAGAGGCGGAGGAGCGCGGGACGGCGGCGGCGGCGGCGGCGGTCAAGAAGCGCTCCTCGTGGCTGCCGGATCCCGATCGGAGATGGCCGATTCAGGGTTGGTAATGATCGGAGGGGCGACGAGGGTGTTTCGGGAATTTTCACGCGTCAAGTCAAAATTTCGGAATCGACGCGGGTTGCTGTTAGGATGATAGAAATTTGACCGGGGAAGCGGAAACTCTTAAAGTAAATGGAATTTGAAGGTCTTAATCGTCGATCACGCAATATTTCTTTTCCTTCTTTCTTCTCTTTTTTCTCCAAAATTCTCCCGATATTTTTTTTATATATATTTCAGCGACATGAATGATGTAAATTGATGTGTTTGTTTTACTAATTCATATCAATCGGGCAAGTTGCTAGAAAGTAAACGAAAGTGATAGTTTAGTTTTATGTTTTGAGTACCGATTGTCCACTTCAACGACCTCATCATCATTTTACATAACCTATGTGATGAGTACCATCCAAAGCATTTCTTAGCTCATTTATAAAGTTATCGGATTAAAAAAGCAAGAATTATTGATGTGATGAGAAAATTTTGAAGTACTGAAAAATTATGGTTATTCTTTTTTTGTCGGTCTCATGAAAGAGCATCTTCCAAATATTGGCTAGCCATAAGATTAATATCACAAAAAACTTACACATGTGACAAATCAAAAATCTCAAATATGTACATTTGTGACAAATTTATCCTCCATTAGTTTTTGTCAAATTATATTAATACAATGAAAATCCACAAATTGGTACATTTGTAATAAACGGAAGATAAAACATTAAATTAGTACACTCGTCAACTGTTACCCGCCATCCAACTCAGCAATTTGATAATAAAATTTAATGGAAACTAATGAAAGGTGAATATGTCACAAAAATACCAATTTAAGGTTTTTACATTTTAAAAAATTCTCTCTCGATTTTGAGAGCTTCCCTCTACCTCCAATGGTAGCTGTCCCCCCCCAAAACCCTAAGTTCCCCTATGTATTTCCAAAACCCTAAATCCCAATAGCCCCAATTACAGCTTTCTAGTAGAATGGAATCCCTCCTGTAGATCCCCACACCTTCACACCATACCTCTTCCCTTTAACAATGATGAACCTCGTGATGTGCACACCTCCGTAAACCCTCCTTCGATGGCGTCAATTAGTGCGGAAGTTAGAATGTTGCCTTTTTCCATCTAGATCTCTTCGGGGCTTTCTGTTCACTGTCAATCGAATGGGTATTCATGTCTCCACCTGACTAGAAGTAAGTAATCGAATAATAGCAGTATCTTGTCGTGTTGGTCTGGCTCTGCTCTATGTTTTGCTCTTGTCCAGTAATACTTGTTTACTGTTGAGGCAAATGGAAGCATTTGGGGAAACATATAGTCGCATGACTATATTGTGTAAAAGATTGGGGAATCTGAGGACAGGATGCCCCTCCGTGAGATAGAGTGATCTCTGAGGCGATCCTGGATGAATGCAATCTTACAATATTTGGCGAGTTGTATCGGGAGGAAACATCAACCATCAGGCTTTTCTTACCACAATAAAGAGAGCTTGGAAGATAGAGTTAGTTACCTTTGCGCAGCGTGAATCATGTATCCTATCCTTCACCTTCGATTTTGAGATGGACAAAGAAAGATGTAAGCGAATAGCCTATGGTCTTTTGCGAGTAATTTACTAATCCTTAAACCATGGGAGCCTAATAAACCTGCATAATGTTATAAGTTTACTAGCTGTGTGTTTTGGGTTCAAGTTCATGGTCTCCTTATTAAATGGTGTTCTGAGGAGGTTGTGTCTCATATAGCCCAAATATTAGGCTGTGTGAAGGAAGTAAAAGTGGAAAAAAAAAGGGAGTGGCCTTTCAGAAGGTGGGTAGAGCAAGGGCAGAGCTTGACCTGGATAAACTTTTAAATCCGGGTACTTTATATAATCTAGGAGAGGGGAAAGTCTAGCTGAATTTAAGTATGAGAGGTTACCTCGATTTTGCAATTCTTGTGGAAAAGTTGGGCATTTTGCAACAAACTATGCAGAAATTCCTTTGATGAGGCCAAATATGAAGATAAGAGTATGAATAGGTTTGGGCATTGGTTAAAAACAGAAGCTAAAGAGACCAGCCCCTTTTGGGAGATTTTTTATGGTGACCGGGGGGATGAAGAGGTGGAGGAACAAGCAGCAAGTAACCCTCCGGCCTAAAGCACTCAAATAGTCATTTTTAGTAGTGAGCAAACAGTAACAAAATCCATAGCAACACCTCAAACACAAAACATGGCACATGTGGATATTATTATACATGATCACCAAGTGGAGCAACACTAGGAAAAATGAAAAGGTATAATAAACATTGAAGAGCTAGAAATACAACTTCTGTCGGCTAATAAATCATCGTCTTGGATAAAGCAAAAGAAAGATCAAAGAAGGAAAGCGAGATTTTAAAAAGTTCATCAGCAAAGAAATTAAAAAGATACATCCCATATAACTCTATTCCTCTAGAGTTGACGGACTTTGATGAAGCAAAACTACAGGATACTCCTATTAGTCTTTCGAAGGGAACTATGAGATGAGCTTTGGTGGACGTGCGGACCCCTGAGTGCCATAACTTTGGCTAAAGGACACTTAAGTGCCATAACTTACGAAAAAGGTACTTAAGTGCCACATTTTAAGAAAAGTGGGACACCTAAGTGCCATCTCCGGCGAAGTTGGCCGGAAATCATACGTGGCATTAAAATATTAATATTTCTCCGATGTGATGTGCCTCGCCGGAGAAATGAGTCGGCTAATTCGGCCAAAACGACGTCGTTTTGACATCATTCGAATTTGATAATAATATAAAAATTATTTAAATTAAATTTAAAATAAATTTATTTAAAACATTTTAAAAAATTTAGAAACTTTAAACATTAAAAAAAAAAAAAAGAATTACAAAATTACAAAAATTTACAAATTTACAAAAAAATTAAAAAATTACTAAAAAATTTTAAAAATTTACAAAAAAATTTAGAAAGTTACAAAAAAATTACAAAAATTACAAAAATTTACAAAATTTACATAAAATTTAAAAATTTTAGAAAAAAATTTTAAAAATTTAAAAATAATTAAAATTTTAAAAATTTTAAAAATTTGCAAAATTTTTTAGAAAGTTACAAAAATTTACAAAATTTATAAAAAAATTTACAAAATTTACATAAAATTTACAAAATTTACATAAAATTTACAAAATTTACATAAAATTTAAAAAATTTACAAAAAATTCAAAAAATTTACAAAAATTCAAAAAATTTACAAACAATTTTAGAAAGTTACAAAAAATTTAAAAAACTTTCGAAATTTACAAAAATTTCAGCCCTCAACCGGCACCCTTTTCTTTTTTTTTTAAATTATTTTTTTGTAACTTTTTTAATTTTGCAAATGTTTTTAATTTTTAAAATGTTATTTTAAAATTTTTAAATAAATTTATTTTTAAATTAAAATTAATTAATTTTCTAAAATTTTTAATTTTTTAAAATTTTCTAAAATTTTTGAATTTTTGAATTTTTTTAACTTTTAATTTCTTTTTAATTTATTTTTAATTTTTAAATATTTTATCAATTTTTATAGAATTTTATCAATTTTTATAGAATTTTATAAATTTTTATAGAATTTTATAAATTTTTATAAAATTTTTACAAAATTTTCTAAATTTTTTTAAATTTTTAAATTTTTTTAAATTTTTTAATATTTTTAATATTTTTAGTTTTTTGAAATTTTTGAAATTTTTAAAAATTTAAAAATTTAAATATTTTTAATATTTTATAAATATTTAAATAAATTTAGTTTTAAATTAATTTTTTATTAAATTTTTGGCCACATCAGCATTAAAACGACGCCGTTTCGAACTTGTCACGGAAAATTGACACGTCGCATTTTGGCCGGATTTTGGCCGGATTGGCACTCAAGTGATCCATTTTACTCCGATTTTGGCACTTAAGTGTACCTTTTACCGTAAGTTAAGACTTAAGTCATTCCTTTCGCAAGAAAGTTAAGGCACTGAAGTGTTCTTTTGCCAGCTTTGGTAGCCCGAATAAGCCACTAGTTTACAAATGAGGGTTATATGTTGGAATTGTCAAGGGTTTGGCACACCACTGACAGTCCAAAATTTAAGAGCCATTGTGGCTCATGAAAGGCCCGATTTGGTTTTATTATCGGAAACAAAAAAAAATAAAAGAAAATGTGAGGCAATTGAAATTTAAATACATTTTTGTGGCGAATCCGATAGGAATTGTGGGGGGGCTAGCGGTGATATGGAATAAAGAAGTTGATGTAAAGGTGGAATCTAGTTCACAAGAAATGATAAATTTGATATGCGGAAGATCATGATAATTGAATCAAAATGTGGGTTAGTTGTGTGCATGCTCCAAATCTATTTAGGGAAAGATTACAGTTATGGGAGAAAATGAGACAAATTAGTCTAACTAATAGCCTACCATAGGTTTGTTTGGGGGATTTCAATGAAATGCTTTATTATTGGGAGAAGGTGGGTATAAGGATGGTAGAAAATTATAGAATGTAGGCATTCCAAAACTGTATACATGACTATTCGTTAATGGAAATAGATTATAAATGGTGTGCTTTTACCTGGTCAAACAACAGAGTAAGGGTTGATTTGGTCAAGGAGAAACTAGATAAGGTGTTTTGTTCTTTAGATTGGAGGCTCATGTTCCCGGAAGCAGAAGCGTACGCCCTCCAAGCAGTCAGGTCAGACCATAGTCCTCTCTTATTGGTGAGCAATGTTGAATCTGTAAAGAAAAGAAGAGATTTTCACTTTGAGGCATTCTTGACTGAAGATGGAGAATGTAGAGAAATAGTTAAACAAGCATGACAATCTCAAAATCGTTTTGAAGTAGGCTTGAGAGATAAATTATAGACTGTAAGTCATGCTCTGAAAGATGGAGTAAGAGGAAGTTCCCCAACAGCCATCTTCGCATAACAGCCCTAAAGCAAGAGCTTCAATTCCTAACAAATAGTGCAAGCTTGAATCAAGGATCTAATAGGATGAAGCTCGTAAAAGAAGAAATTGAAACTTTATTGAGAAGAGAGGAGATGTTTTAGGGTTTGAGATCCCGAATCAATTCGCTACGATGGGGAGATAAAAACACGAAATATTTACATGCAGCAACTATTCAAAGGAGACAGAAAAATAGAATTATTATGCTAAAAAATTCATCAGAGCAATGGATACGAAACAAATAGCAACTTCAGCACCTCACCATCTCTTTTTTCAAAAAGTTATACATTACAGTAGGGTTGAGAAACTTCCAACAAGTATTGGATCAATGCCCAATACTAATTGGAAATGATATTAATGCAAGTTTGGTGGCGGAAGTAACCTTAGAAGAAATTCATGCTACTGTTTTTCAACTCGGTGCACAGAAAGCTCTTGGTCCATATGGTTTAAATGGAATCTTCTACCAACACCATTGAGATATAATAAATATTGATATTTTTGAGGAAGTCAGGAGCTTTTTTTTTGTTTGAGAGTATTACAACCACCTCTAAACAAAACTCATATTACTCTTATTCCAAAGATACAACATCTAAAAAGACTTGACCAATATCGCCCAAATAGCCTTTGCAATTTCTCATATAAGATAATATAAAAAAGTTTGACAAACAAACTGAAAAGATGGCTACCAATGCTAATTTCAAGGGAACAAAGTGCCTTCGTTAGTAGAAGACAGATCCAAGATAACATTTATATTGTGTAGGAGGTGCTACACCAATTAAAAACGAGGAAAATGAAAAAACACCTTTAAGTGGTGTTGAAAGTAGACATGCAGAAAACCTATGATAGAATAGAATGTGATTTCCTAGAAGGTTACTTGCTAAAAATGGATTTATGTGCAAAATGGGTAAACTAGATCATGCAATGTGTTACTATAGTTACTTTCAGCATCAAATTTAATGGAGAACCTCTTCCTTTGTTCAATCCTTCCGGAGGCATTAGACAATGGGACCCATTATCACCATATCTTTTCATTTTGGTGACTAACAGCTTGTCTTCTTTGATGGGTAAAGCTCTACAAGATGGGGGCATGAAGAGAATAAAGTTGAATAGGTTCTGCCATACTTTGACTCAATTATTATTTGTAGACAATTTAATATTCTTTTTGGATGGATCCATACAGGAATGTCAAAATGTTGAAGTTGTTTTTAATTAGTATTGTTATGTTTCAGAACAAGCTGTAAACCTAAATAAGTCAGGTATCTTTTTTAGTAAAGAATGCCCCTAACTTTTAAGAGATAATATGACAAGAGAGTTGAGGGTTTTAGAGCTGGATCGGACAGGCAAATACCTGGGAATTTATTTTGACTGGGGAGCATAAAAAAAAATTGTTTGCATGGATTTTAAATAGGATGAACATAAAATTGGAAGGTTAGAATGAACAAATTATATCTAAAGCAGGTAAGGAAATTCTCCTAAAATCAGTGGTGCATGCATTACTTCAATATGCCATGTCAGTTTTCAAAATTCCAATTTCAATTTGTAAGGCTATAGAGAAGAAAATAGCTAATTTCTAGTGGAAAAATAGTGAAACAAAAGCTGGTCTGCATTGGAAAAGATGAGAAATCATGAAAATTAGGAAAGACGGGGGAGGAATGGGGTTTAGAGACCTACTTACTGTTAACAAAGCCCTTCTAGGTAAACAAACTTAGAGGATGGTAAAGAATCCGGATGCACTGTGGAGTAAATTATTAAAATGGCTTTATTTCTGTCGAAAAGATTTTTGGCATGCTGATAAATGAACTAAGCCTTTATGGGGGTGGCAAAGTTTATTTTTAGAAATGGAGGCCATAACAGATTCAGTGAGATGGTCGATTGGAAATGGATAAAATGTCAACATCAGAACAGATAAATGGCTAAAGAGAGGATTAATTGAAGGGCCAATAAATGGAAATGATCCATAAGAAGTTTCCGAGTTGATGAATTTTGAAGCAAAACAATGGAATGAACCACTGTTGAATAACCTCGTTGATGAACATACCACGAAGAAGATCCTTGCAATCCCAATCAATTGTCAAATTACAAATGATGAACTAATATGGACAGGAACTAAAGATGGGTCTTAACTGTTAAAAATGGATATAACATGTTAAGAGATAGAGAAACAACCAATGGTACAATGGAACATCCCTCTTCTTCCTACCAAACACCGAGAAAACTATGAAATGCTCTATGGAAGATGCGGACTAGCCCTAAAGTGAAGATTTTTATTTGGAATGTTTATCAAAATGCCATCCCATCCAAGGAGAACCTATGGAAAAGAAAGATTTTACCTGATCCGGTATGTGATCTTTGCCGAGATAAGATGGAAACGGTTGAACATATTCATCTTCTCTATCCCTGGACTGCATGGGTATGCAGCCACGCGAAAATCAACCTACAAGCGAATGCACAGGAAGTTACATGAATTGATGAGTGGTTGGCACGATTTATAAGGAGAAACACGAACCTCCCATCCTTGGAAACGATTACAAACGTCCTATGGTAGGTATGGAAGGAGTGCAACAACTACATCTTTCGAGGTGCTAAACCGAATGCCTGCAAAGTGGTAGATTTGGCCAAATTTCAGCAAGATAGCTACAAAAAATGGGGTTTTACGCATCTTCAAGCAAGAAAGGAAGAGGATGTGGAGATTTCTCCAACCGGGATAGCTCCAATAGCGGGATCCTTGAAGCTCAATGTCGATGGGTCGATTTGCGAGGGTTGATGGAAGGAGCTGTCGCTTGCATCGTCCGAGACTCCTCCGGTAGCCTTGTGGACGGCTTCACCAAACTAGTTCGGGCGGCATCAGTTCTTTAAGCTGGAAACCCTAGCAGTGCTTGAAGTTTTAAAGTATATAAAAGAGAAACAGCTGGGTGTGGCTTTGATGGAATCTAACAACAGAAGTCTTGTGAAGTCCCTAAAGTACACGGGTGAGTTCTACTGGGAAGCATGTGGGACATTTACGGAATGCAAGCTTCTTCTCCAACAATTGCCGCTAGTGGGCCTAATCTCCTGCCCACGATCTGCCAATGCTATGGCAGATTGGGTTGCGCAACAACAAAGAAAAAAAACACTTCCTCCCAACTGGTTGGCTTCCCCACCTCTAGGCCTTTGGGCCTTATTATGTACTGATGCCCCATATGTGGGTTTTGCTAGTTCAATTATAATATAAATAATATACCTCATTCCGATAAAAAAAAAAAAAAGTTTTTACTTTTTGATAATAAAAAAATTAATTTGGGATAAATTTGTCAAAAATGTACCAGTTTAAGTTTTTTTATGATATTCACCCTTAGCTATACCTTTCAATGAAGTTATTGCAATTTTTAATGTACTAATTATACGTCAAAAGCAATGCATTAAGATTTGCGAAAAAAAAATTCCCCTTGGGTTTTTAGTAAGCATCATAAAATTGGATTTATTTTTCTTTAATTGCTCGATAAGTCATAGCAACATTGCTTGATAGAACCCTTATTTCAAAGCTAGTTAATACTAAAATCACTTGGCCCTACCATCTATGAAAGGGGGTGATTCTTCAAAAAATTCTAAACTTTTTAGAGTATGGTCAATTATATTCTAAACTTTTCAATCCAATCAATTTAATCATATATTTGTTAACAATTTGTAAATGTAATCATTTTGGCTAAATTTGACCAAAAATCAATGACATAGACATTAGTCGTCTTACATAACACGGCCAATTTTCGTAATCTTCTAATTTTCCCTCTCTTTTTCCTTTTCATCTTCAACCTTTGGATCAAAAGTGGCGGGAATCGCTTCGATCACAAAGTTTTCTCCAATAACGCCACGCTCAATGGTAAATCTTGATTTCTCTTTCCCCGATCATGCTTTGTTCTAGCTCCGATCTCTTAATATGCCAAGGTCAGTCCTTTTTTACTCTCTCTCTCTCTCTCTCTCTCTCTCTCTCTCTCTCTCTTAGTCATCGATGTTGTTCACTCTCGTAAAGCTTGCATAGGCAAGGGGTGGCGGGCGAGGGCAACTTCCTTGGTTATTTTCCTACAACATAGATGATCTGTGAAGGAGATTTATTCAACACATGAATGGTGAAATTGAAGAATCATTCTTCGATGAAGCATCGGATGAATTTCACAATTGCGGAACGAGGACTTAAAAACTCAAAATGATGAACTCCAAATCGAAAGACAAAATTGAGTGGAGATTTAGATTTATGGACAATTTGTTTTATTTACCTAATTCTTCATAGTTGTAGCAAAGTGAGTTTGATCTGAGTTGAGAGAAAAAAAAATTATCATAATGATTATATTGGAGAATGCTAAAATATTTAGGATTAAATTGGTCAAATTAAAAGATTAGGACTACATTAGTCACTATATTATAAATTTAGAGCTTTTTGGATAACTTTCTCCTAGGAATGTGCTTATTAAGAGGGCAAGTGAACTTGATTCCCAAAATATGTCAATTTACTAGATGATTTATATAGTTATGTACATTGAGAAAGAGTAGGTGAACGCTCTTTACTATTTAATATTGTTCGTTAAAAATTATGATGAAAAATAATATACTAATATTTGTGAATAAATTATGATTGATCTTGACGCCAATTTGTCTATTTTCAACACAAAATAAGGTATGTTCTACTAATTTGGAAGGGAGCCGAAAAGTCTCTTCTCTCACTTCTCTCCCTTTTGCATCGTCTTCTTCAACCTTCAACCAAGGGGAGGGTTTGAGCTAGTCTCACCCTACCCTGTCTTTTTTATTTATTATTCTTTTAATGTTTTTTCCTTGCTTTTTCTTCTCTCCTGATTTAGATTTGGGAGCTCTTTTCACCAAGTCTAGTTCTCGATTTGAAAGTTAAACTCCCGATCTAGTTTTAGATTTGAATGTTGTCTTCTCCCCATCTAGATCTAGGAGTTTAATAAATATGCTTCCGGTGATCTGATGCCTCTCTGCCTTGTTCTTTGCCTCAAACCTCGGCGAAGTACACCACAAGTGCCATAACTTGGCACGCCGGGACACTTAGGTGCCATAACTTCAAAACGGTACACTTAAGTGCCACTTTTTCGAGTGGGACACTTAAGTGCCACCTCCGGCGACCCTTGCCGGAAATCCTACGTGGCAATATTTTATTACTATTTTTTGCCAACGTGGCTCGCCGGAGAGCTGAGTCGGCCCTCACTCACCAGAAACGACATCGTCTGCATAATAAAAGCCCCAAATCTTCCAAAAACGACGTCGTCTCCCCAAATGCCCCAAATCTAAAACCCTAAATCGGCCAAAATCCCTATTGAAGTGCTCGAATTGAAGTCTCGAACCCTAATTTTCATTTGCCCAAAATTCCTTCGTCGAATCTTGGAAATGGAGAGCGGGACTCGTAGCAGCGCCTCAATTTCCTCTCACCGGCGAAGGAGAAGGTCAGCGTTTCTGTTTTTGTGGGTTACCGAGTCCAAGAAGAACATCGTGGACTCAAATCAATCCCGGGAGAAGATTTTATGGATGCGCCCGATATAAAGAAGCGTCGAAGTGCAAATACTTCAAATGGATCGATGAGAAGTTCTCGACCGAGCGACGAGGTGATATTGGATCTACTTCATAAAAGACAGCAATCTCCATCCGTGTTCGTGGACGACTTGGACGATGTTGACTCAATGCAAGCTCAAGTGTCTTCAGTTAAACTTTTGAAGAATGAAGTCTCAATGCACGCTCAAGCATCTTCAACTAAACCTTTCAAGAATGAAGTTCCAATGATGAAAATTGAACGAAAGTGTTACCAAGCGTGTATTATGGTGTTGTTTTGCTGTTTATTGTACTTTATGATGAAATGTAAAGTACTTGAAAATGAGAAAAAGTTTCTCCGACCGCCATAGTTAAAAATGGTGTTGTTGTGGAACAAGATCATTGTTGCTTTGTTGTTGTTTGTTCTGTCGTATGGACTTGCCATAAGTTTACCATCGTCTTCTGTTTTGATGCGTAATCATCTTCTCGTTTTGATGCGAGACCAACATATACACAAGACAAACATGAATGATTACCCGAGTGCCATAGGTTGTATTTAGTAATCACGTAAGTGCTAGTCGCGATGAAAAAGGATCACTTAAGTGTCAAGTTATTGTTAAAGTGATCGGTTAAGTGTCACTTGTAGTTAAAAGTGAACAGCTAGTGCCAAGTTTTTTAGAATAGGATCGGTTAAGTGCCAATTTTTTTGTGGGTTTTCGAAAATTGCGCTGCCACCAAAGACCGCGACACCACCAACCATCACCACTAGCCACACTACGCACTAGGCGCTCCACCACCACAATTTGGTGGTGTTGCTGCACAAGATACTAGTGCAAGCTTAGCCTTGCACTAGTTTGCACCAGACACATGGTGTAAGATGTGCAACCGCACACTTGTACCCTTGTAGGTGCATTGCTTAAGCCTATAACCCCCACCACAAACCAATAATCACCAGGCATCACCACCAGCCACACTAGCACCCAGCCCACCACATTAGCACCCCAAGAACAAACCGACTACCACCAAACATCACCATCCACCATCACCAGATACACCAAAGACTCCCTATCACCACGAACACCAACAAAGAAGAAGAACAAGTAAAAGCAGAATCCATGATAAACAACAACATAAATTGACAAGCAAAGACAAGATCATTTCATTGATATTTCATCAAGTCCGAGTCCGACAACATCAATGAATGACAAACTAAAGAAAAGTTTCAAAACAAAAGATAACCATCCAGAGACTTTCTATATGCACGACAACATCATCGTTTACATGACTGTTTTTACTCCTAAGATCCACAAATATCACATCTCATCTCATCAATCAATATGCACGACACCCCCTGTTCGTCCTCCTTTCGATGGGCCTTTCACTTGATTCATAATCCCGGCACTCTTTCTAACCGGACGTGCAACTTCTTCTTCAACCTTCTCGCATCCACCGACTCGATGGAGCTGCAAATGTCCTAGGCCGAATTGAATCAAAAGGAGCCGGAGCTGGAGCCGGGTTCTTTCTCTTATTTTTTGTTGGCACAGCTTGATGTTGATGTTTTCTTTTTGTTGGTGCAGCCGTCGATTCTTGAGTTGGGCCCGAGATAAGAACTTCGAACTTCTCCTGTGCTAAAAAAACAATAAATTGTTAGCAAAAATCTACAGCATAAATTAAATTAAATGCAGCCAATAAAACTTATATTGAGAATGACTGTTCCAAAGATGCTCATCTCGTATAAAGGCCATAGCCATATTGTCTTAACCTCTTCCCAAGTGCCCCTCTTGTTTGAATAGGGCGTCACTTTCAGGAACTTGTGATTTGTTGCCCCTTTTTCCCGCTTTCTTGGGCCCTTTAACTACAAGGGGCTTCTTCGACCAATTGTGATGGGCGTCTTCTAGATGGCCTTTGTGTACCTACCCCTTCACCGGCCTTGTTCTAGTTGTCCTTCGTGTAGCCCTTCAACTTCAAAGTGACACCTCCTTCGTTGGGCCTTCTCGGTGGTACCGGGTGGTGGTACTTGTGGTGCCCCTTGCGGTGATTCTTCGGTGGCTCCTGTGATGATCCTTGAGGTGGCTCCCGTGATGGCCCTTGATTGCCGGCTGAGTTCCAACTTGCTTTCTTCGAACCCGAGAAAGAGGCCAAAATATACCATAAATATAATATCGAGACATATAATAATAAAAACTGAATACAAATTGGTTGAATTTAGCACCGGGTATTTCTTTCGCCGCTGAAGAAGTCGACCGCATTGGCCGTGATGCTCCTTGGGCTAATCCTTCAGCTGGCCGTGATGCTGCTTGGGCCAATCCTTCACCTGGCTGTGTTCTACCTTGCCTTCTTCGAACAGGCTATTCAGTTTCATGACTTACTAAGGTTCTTCTTGTGACCTAACAAATATATTACATACAAGGCCAAATAGGATATTATGTACATTTTTTATGATAAACGACAAGAAAGCAACATAAACATAAAATAAATTTCATGACTTACCGGGGTTCTACTTGTTGATCGAAGAACAAGTCGACTCACTTGGCCCCGCCGTATGCATTTCTCCAACTGTCTCTTCACTAGGCCCTTCACCTTGCCTCAACCGTTGTTGCTTCCTCAATTGACAACCTTTAATATTGTGGCCTGTTAGGCGACAATAAGAGCACGTGATCTTTGCACCCTGCCTGCTCATTCTTTGCTGACCCGAGACCTCTCCCTCGGCCATTCTTCGTCTTCGTTTTGGCCTTCCAATTGTCTTCTTCAGTGGCAAAGGTTGAGGTGCTTCATGATCCGTGGGCTCCCAAAACTTGCTACTTCTAATTGGTTGCATCATGAACTGATAGGAAGCAAGATATTTTGATTTATGGTACCAATCATCGATGTAATCATATGTATTGTCGCCCTTCAACTGGATGGCACATATGGCATGTGCACATGGAATTCCACTTACTTGCCATGCTCTACATGAACACTTCCTACTTCCTAGATTGACAACATACTTATCTCGCACCCTTCATTATCTCATATCCGTCATCTCCATTCCAAATGGGATGACAATGCGTACTTGCAGCCAAGTTCTCATCCAATTTCTTCACAATCCTAGGACCATATTGTCTTGTCCACTTTGCAGCCTCATCTCTTTGTTTTGCAGCCGAGTCATAACCGCAACTCGTATATCTTCAAGCATTGAGATGACGGGTTTGCATCTCGGCATCTATTATCTTCGAATTAAATACTTCACAAATGTTGTTGTCGACGTTATCGCACTTGAACTCCTCACTGAAGAATGCCCTGCACCAATGCTTCGGTTCTAGTTGAAATAGAGTAGCACAACCTTCCTTTGTCAACTGAAGCAGTCCTTCTTTGGCTATTCTAAAGTCAGCCATGTTTGCACTCTTTGCTAATTGCCAAAATTGCAATTGCAGCTTATCCTCTTTATACTTCTTTGCCCAATTTCCGTATATGTGCCGCGCACACATTCGATGTTCAGCATGGGGCAACAACTCGGCTACCGCCGAACCAATCCCCGCAATAATTCAAAGTAAGAAATACTAGAGCAAATTACATGTTCATATTACAAAGCAAAGCAAACTATTGACTAAATTTTTCAAAAAACAAGCATTACCTTCGTTGGTCGCTCGTGAATGCCCACCCTTCCCGTTTGTTATCTCCAAGTCAGCCATCGATTTTTCAAGAACCAGGACCAATTGTCCTTGTTCTCAATCTTTACAATAGCCCAAGCTAGTGGGAACATTTGGTTATTGGCATCTCTTCCAATCGCTGCCAATAATTCTCCCTTGCACAAGCCCTTCAAGAAACAGCCGTCCAATCCTATAATCCGTCTACAACCAGCTAAAAATCCTCGTCTGCATGCATCAAAGCACACATAGAACTTATCGAACTTGGTCCCATGATCGAAGCGGTCTCTCAATCACCTCTACATACACTCTACTTGTAGAGTTTTGCAGCCTACACTCCCAAGCATACTCCCACACATGCCCATATTCCTTAGCATACTGACCAATAAGTACCTTTATCACCTTTTGCTTTGCTCTTTTGCACTGATTCCTAGATACATTGATGCCTACACGCTCCTTCACCAGCATCCTAAAGTTAGCAAGTTTCAAGTTGGGCATCACCTTGATCACATCGAAGAAGTGCTTGGACAACCATGCACTTGTTACCCTTTTGTTTTGAAAATTAATGGAACAAGTGTGTTCCTCTTGGTAGGCTCTAATCTGAAAAGACCCACTCTTCTTAATAAACGCACCGTAAATCTTCCATGGACAGAGTTGCTGCGAACACCTAGCTCTTACAAATTTCTTGGTATTTCTAATGAAATCAATATTTCTTTGTGCAAAGCAATGGAAGAACTCGCATAGCTTCCTAAATTGTATCGCATCATGGAATTTCATACCTCATCGACAAAGTAGGAGATGCAACAGATGGATCATAGGAAGGAAACTTACTTTTCCTTCTATGCACAGCTCGTTGATCTTCTTCAACTTCGTCCTCGGAAGTTGCGGTGTCGATGCTTTCTTCATAATCTGTCTCCGGGACTCGGCCAAAGCAACACCAACATCTCGTAGGGCCTTCGTCTCTGTTTTGGATGAATGTTACATGCAAAGTTGCAAATCTATCTGACAAAAAGTCCCTTTGTTTTTTCCTTGACTGTGTAAGCTCCTCATCGTCGGCGTCACTTAAGATTAACAAATTTTTAGCTTCAGCTGCCAACCCTTCATCGTCATCGTCATCATCACCGTCACTGGATTCAGCTACTTCCCAATCTAATTCAGTGATGGTGACATCACCCATGTCACAATCGCTCCGGTGAACAAAGCATCTCGCGCCCCTCTCCTCCCCATCCCGTCCATCATGACCTACTTCATCTCCTCCTTCTCCTACTTGGGTGGTATCTGTCATCATCTTCGTCCTCACTATTGTTTTCAACAAACACTTTCGCCTCTTCGCCATGAAGATAATGATATAAGACATCCCTAAAACCATTATCATCTTCCAAAACTCTCAAACCATCTCTCAAGCCTTTCCCAGAACACAAGACAAGAACTTTTGTACTCTACAAGGCAAAAATGTCACTATATCCCTAACAAATCCAATATAAGATGTCTTCTTTATATCTACAAAGATAGTACCCTCATTCCCCCTCATACTCCCACTCATCCTCCCCAATCACAAAATCTCCACCGTAGTAAACGATGACAAGAACATAGTCTTTATGCGCCATTTTGCAACAAAAGAGGACAAATATACAATTAACTTTTGGGACCACATTCACAAAGAATAGACAATTGCAAGTGGAGGTCCCTACACTCTTTATTAAAGAAAAGAAAAGAAAAGAAGAAGAGAGAGGGAAGATGCGGCCAGACGACAGCTGCAGCTTGAAAACAAGAGGCCTCAGGATAAGGACAAATAAAAATAAAGATGGGACCCGACAACTGCTTTGATTATGCCATCGCATTTCTTTAAAATATGGAGAGATTCCTCAGCATGGGTCCTCAACAATGCAATTTATAAAAAATATCCGAACTCCCCATCCCCACAACCTTCGATTCGAACATGTGCAAAGTCCAATACTCAACCCTAACAATCACCAATCATCACACATTTCACATCCGACCACTACAAATTACTTTCGCACATCACAATTCAACACCCCGAATGAATCACACATCACGGTGGATGAGGCGACGTCGAGCCCTACACCGAACCCTAATTTTCCCCCGCCGAGCCCTACACCGAGCCTATATTTCAATGCCGCTCCTAAACTGTCAATTCGAACCCCCCAATAGGATTGTAGCACTACATCTCAGTCATAAATCTCACATCAAGCCTGACCTTTCCTAGCCGACCCCCAAATTTGAAGTCCGAGCCCTAATAAACGAGTCGGAGCCCTAATTTCACCACAGGGGAGAGGAAGAAGAGAAAAAACCTGAGCAAATCGACGACGGCAAGTGATGACGGCGCTCGACGACGGCGAGCGATGACGGCGAGCGATCACCTGTGAACGGCGAGCTGTGAACGGCGATGGATGGAGAGGACGTCAGACCTAGTGTGAACCGACGAAATGTTAAAATCCAAATAAACCAAACGAGGTCGTTTAACACTAACGAAAACGACGTCGTTTAGTTTGGCCAAATGCACAGTGGATGGGGCGATGTCGTTTTCCTCCTCCACGTGTGCTTTTTTAAAAAAAAAATTGCCACATCGTTAAGCAAGTCGCCGGAAAATGCCACGTCTGCATTTTGACCGGTTTTTGGCCGGATTGGCACTTAAGTGTCCCATTTTACTCCGATGATGGCACTTAAGTGTACCATTTTAAAATTATGGCACTTAAGTGTCCCGGCGTGCCAAGTTATGGCACTCCAGGTGTCCCTCCCTCCTCAAACCTCAATAATGACCGCAAGAATTTTAGCATCTTATTGAATTACAGAGATCTACTCCTCCACAAGTTTCATTTGTGTTTGTTTAACCTATTCTAATTGTCTCCGTAAGACGATAGTATAAAGGAAGCTGAACCTAAGCGCGTATCACCAACTGGCAACGTTATAATTATTGGAGAAGGAATTCTTGACATGTGCTCATCACTGACAGAGACACAATATTCAGTGATTGGCTGCCGATTTTGTTTGACAGATCCGTTTCTGTGAAATAAGTTTATGCTTAATTTTGCCAGTGTTCCATTGATCCTCATTATTTTTTGAATTTGACTTTGTTTTTAGTATTCATGCCCTGTTTCACTTTGCTTTATCATGAAGACTATGTACTTCTATATCACTTTGAGTAATAAATACAATTTTTTTTCAACAAAAATAGACTTATAGTGAGACAAACCGTAAAACACTAATGTGAATTATTAAGGAAATGGGTAAGGATGTTATTATAGATTCTTAAATACAATGCTAATTGAGCTTGTCCTATTTAATACTCTTAGCATTTAAAATAGGGAAAAGTTATCGAAAACTTCAAACTATTTCTATCCTAATTTATTTGTGACACTAGAAACTCCAAACTTGTATTCGTGTTACACACTTACTCCAAACCTTTTTTATGACACAAAAAATCATAAATTTTTGTCTATATAATACATTTATCCTCCGTTAAAATTCTATCAACGAGCATCATCAATAAAGGCAAATTGTAATAACGTGGTGCTCATGTGGCAAAAATATGCTAACTCATTGTATGTTTTTCTCTTCTTCTTCTTCTTCTTTTCTTTTTGTCCTTCATCCTTTTTCCTTTTCCACGAAGCAAACTCATTAGCAATGGCGATGGTGAGTGTGGTAGCGGTGGATGTGCCAGTCAGGTGCAAACCAAGGAAGAAGATGAAGGAGGAAGGAAAAAAAAAAAGAAAACGAAAAAGAGAAAAGAATAACACCCAATGAGTTGGCATATTTTTGTCACATGGATACCATGTCAGCATTGTTTACCTTTTATCATCCATGTAAGTAGTCATATACAATTTTTAGCTATGCTCATTGATAAAATTTGAAGGAAGATGAATGTGTGTCCCATGGGTATAAGTTGTGGTTTTTTGTATCACAAAAAAGTTTTATGGTAAATGTCTCATATGAGTACAGGTTTGGGATCTTTGATGAAAAAAAATGGTGTAAATGTGTCATACAACTATAAATTCAAGAATTTTTGTATCACAAAAAAAATAAAGTTCAAGATAAATGTATGGCAGCGTGTAGTAGGGGTGAGTATGATTCTAGGGTAACACCTAAAATTGAAGAATCGAATAAGTAGATACCCATATGGTTCCACGTTCTAAGGTATGCAGGATAAGTTTCAGGTTCCAAAAAATTGAAAAACCTGTTTCGACAAGTAAATTTTAGATTTTAGGTAGGTAGAACTTGGAACCTGAATTTAATACAATTTTTTGTGTTTTTCTTGGTATATATCTTCATGCGATCATGTGGTATTCCATGGCATTTGATGATAAATGTATAATCTAAAACCATTAATCCGAGCTTCCATTTTATGACTGAGACTTTTATTTTGTGAGTATTTCATATTTTTTATGTGTCTAAATATAAGTCATGGTCAATGGATTAATAGTAAATAGTAGATTGCAATCGTTCGATTGATAATATACATGGAACCTGGGTAGAACCTAAAACTTGTGACAAGATAGGTTTCAAATTCCAGGGTATATAAGGTAGGTTCCGAGTTCCAAAAACTAATAAACCTATTCCAACTGGAAAGTTTTAAGTTCTAGGTTCTAAGTGAAACCTATATGGAACCTAAAACCGCTAACCTCTAATAGGTATAGTTTGGGGTTTTTTATAGGTTTTTTTCCTTTTAAATATTAGCATTTAAAATCATCTTTTAATTTTTTGTACTTTTTGACAAAAGACTACTCCATTTCACATGCCCTCATGCGGCATTCTATATGCACGATCATCACCACAACATTCTTGACTTTAATGCCAACATCAAAAAGCATTTCACTGAGAGAATCATGAAAAAACGAGATGCTTTTCCATTTGATTTATTTAAGCAATGTAGAGATGGAGAAAGAGAAATTGAAATTGTAAAGATTAATCCGAAGTAAAGACGGATAAACAAAGAGTTTTTTTTTTAAAGAAATGTCCTTTGGGGTAAGAAACCGAAAGTTCGATAGCATTATATATATATATTATGGAGTAAATTATAACGTCCTATGTACATTTTGTACCAGTTTTTGTGAATTTTGTTTTACCTATAGTGTTAAAAAAATTCAACATAACATGCCTAGATGCTCTAATAAACATGACATTTAGTACGAAAATGCAGAAACTGAGTTTATAAAGACTCAAAATCAACTTAGATCTTAGAAAATGCTAAGATGAACATCGATTTTTTTACCGCAACCTTCAAACATTCGTGTCGAACATATGCTGTAATCCTTGTGCACATTGTGACCGAGTTAATTAAGTCACGAAATAAGTATCCCGACCTAAATTATATGCAAATAAATCACAAAGTAAGTTGAAATATCTTCATAATTTACGAAGCGTGAGAATAAAAAAATCCAACTTCAATGTGAAAGAAAGTTAGAGCCTATGATCGTAAAAAGTCGAAGATTATAATAAATAAAAGAAACTCAATTTTCAATATTCACTCATGTCTAAAGAGTTGAGCGGATTTTGATGTAGACAATTTTTTTTTTTTTTTTGGTGTGGTAACTTGAGCTTGTTAAGCTTTATTACGATCAACTTTGTCAGATAAAATAATAACTACATATTAATATACGCTTAAACTGTAAATTTCTTGTTATTGAGTGCGATGAATGATGCGTCCACTCAATTAGGAGAGAGCGGCCAAACTGCTGCTTTCAGCTCTGATGAATATAAGGGTCTATTAAACCAGTAAAACCCTATTTCGAGAGAAATCAGATGATCAAATGCTCACCTCGGTTGGCAATTTCATGACAACGTGCATCCGGAGAGCTCGCCAGATCGTGACTTGTTTTAGGCATCTCTGCCCGCTCCATTTCGAGTCAGGTCATGATTCACGAACCCACGAAAGGACTAGATAAAGCTCAGGACACATTCAACGGTTGTAAGGATAGAATTCGTTTCCCTGTCGCTCTTTCGCGAGAATCTGTAGCCTCAACCAAGCATACACATCGTGTCCAGACCCAAGTCCTTCTCGAGGGTAACATATCAGTATGAATGCAAGGACGAGCTTCACGGAATAATAAGTTAGGCTTTCATATACAGCATTGACAGTTTCATATAAGATCATAAGCTAGTTCTCGCTACAGTGACATTCTGTCGGTCCGATCAGTGTGATTATTCATCAAAACAGGTCGATTTGCCATGCCAAAGACTATCAACTATCTAGCAGTTTACTGGCGGCCGCCCTTTTTAATTAGCAGTACCATCAACATGACTTGCGGTTCATGCGAAATCATCTCATGGAGAGAATTAACATCTGGCTAGGGCTGAAGTCATGAGAAAGATATGTTTCCATAACAGAACCACTCTAAGTTTCACGAGGAAGAAACCGGAGCATATTAATCATTTCGTACACACATTTGGAAAGATGACAATGTTCTTTGCATCTCACCAAGTCTCATTTGTGATTTACATAATTAGGATAGTGTTATGTAGCAAAAATCAAATGCACATCGTGTATTTAGCATGTTGTTTGTGGAAAACAGTTTCATAGAGGTGGTGTTTTTCATAATGAACAGGAATTTTGTTATCCCCTCTCTCTCTCTCTCTCTCCCCCTAGCCAAAGAGTTCTTCACACCCAGAAACATCAAAAAGTGCATGCCTTACAATCTCCGTTTAGGGTTAATGAGTTCTTCTGGAGACATGTAAATAGTAATTACAGTGTTTAATATATCCAGGCATTGATGACGGCAATTCAAAAGAATCAAATAGAAGTTATCTGGGATTCCAGATAAATATTTTTTATTAACTTCAAAGATCAAATGTCAATAGCTTCTTTATTTTGTGAACACTAGCTGCTTAGTTTCTCAATGCCTTCGTGCATCCGCTAATGTCAACAAAATTGATCAGGAGAACTCATTTCTTCTTTTTGCTTAAGGAAAAGCATTCACCAGAAGCATTGATTCTAGTAGTATGCATGAAATTGCCAAGCATTGGTCACTGTATATTTTACTAATCCATTCGATATGATAAACATATGCAATAAGATGGAGACTTTTCAATTGATAAGCTTTCAACTGATGTACATAGTTAGGGTGCGTTTAGGAATTGCTTTCCCAAAGCCCCTTGGGCGTGTAAAGCCCTTTGAGCCAAATACTTGGTGTTTGGCAAATTTTTTTGACCTACCTTTGCCAAATGCAAAACTTCAAAAGGATGAAAGCCCAAGGCAAGTTAGGGGCTGCCTTGGGCTTTCTCAGCATGCTAGCCTTCAAGGCTAGTGAAAATATTCTCTTGAAATTGTCCTCGCTAATCTTTTATTTTTCCGGTTTAACCTTGATAACTATTCATCATCTTCGTCTTCTTCCCTTCTCTCTACTAAACATGACTAGCATCTATGCATGGTCGCTGATGAAAGGTAGGTGGTCCAACGAAGGGCAAGCAGTGTAGCAAAAGGCAGGTGGTCTAGCTAGGGTCCTGCGACCCTCCAACGAGGGTTGCCGTGTGGAGGACACAGCGTGGCGATGGTCATAACAACCCAGATCTGGTCGTGCGATCTAGGTCATGGCGACCAGATCGTGCGGCCCCAGCGACCTCCGCATGGAGGTCGCAGCACAACGGGTCGCACGACCATCCGGCAAGGGTGGTCGTGCCGTGTCCTCCACACAGCAACCCTAGGTGGACGCCTCCCCTTCGCCGCACCGCCTACCCCTCACCAAACAGCCTACCCTTCGCTGACGGTCGCCGGCCAAGCCCTTGGCTAGCCAACTCTCCTTTTTTTATTATTTTTTAATAACAAAAGTCTTTTGCAAATTTAAGTTGTCCAAACAATATTTCACTCAAAGGTATTTTACAATGGATTTTCACAAATTCGATTTACCAAATACAATTTGCATTTTAAAAAACTCCTTTAACTCAAGGATTTTTGCATTTTCTCAAAGATTTTCTCCAAAAGCTTTCCCAAACGCAATGATTTGGAATCGACGCTACAATTTCAGCATCCACTATTATTTGGACAGCCTCGAATGAACTAGCTCCTGCGAATTAAATCAGGAGCTGGAGCTTGCAAAATTATTCTTATACTTCCCTTTCTTTCAAACTTCTTGTGAAGGATAATTCAGATGAAAACTTCATCTGAAAAGCATCCAGTCGCAGATGAGAGTGAAATTGTGAACTCCAATTCCGTTCGATTGCCTCAAGATATATGAGAGAGAGAGAGGGAGGGAGAGGGAGGGAGAGAGGGAGGGAAGGAGAGGGAGAGGGAGAGGGAGAGATAGAGAGGGAGGGAGCGACGGGTAACCCTAACTCCCCAATCAGCTAGGCCTGCTAATTTATGTAGGTTTTATTCGTGTCACATGACTAACAGGTACAGTAATATTGGTAACTACTAACTAATCACTTAGGATTACCATAGATGAACTCAACAGTAACGATAAACCTTACATGACTAGGATTATATCAAGTGGTTGCCCCAGCTTGGCTGCTGGTGAGCATCGCACTTAGGAGGCCTCAATCAGCAATTTCCCCCAGCATACATATTATGGGTAAAGCTGATTCTTCTCTCTTAACGAAAGAAAACCCTAATACTTGCAGCGACAAATCTCCGAGCAACGGTGCAATATCTAGGCTGCTGGTGCAACCCCACCGTCGTCGTCGTCATCGTCGTCATCATCACCATCCCCATCATTTTCTCTGAAGTAGAGGGTAACAGAGACCGGGAAGTGGTTGACGACCAACATCTCGCAGGGCAAACCAGGTTGCTTGCTGTTGACGACCACCATGATGTAAATGATTGGTGTGTTATGTGTGAACAATCCCTTGCACAAGTCTAAACCAAGCAATGTGCAGTGATAAAAAAATGAAGCCACGGAGCCTTGTATTTATATAGCTCAATATGAAAAAGGGAGTGGCATTGTCAGTGCATTCAAAAATCTCCGCAGGGACACAATTCTCATATTCCAGTCCTTTTCCCTCTGTCTCTCTGTCTCCGTGTCTCTCTCTCCCCTCCACTCTCTTTTCACTTTTCAGAGGAAAAGTACTAATATAGGAAATATGGGGAGAATTTAGAGCACAAATCTGTGGGTGAAAGGGGTTGAGAGGTGACATGGTCAAGCAACTTTCCACACACTTAGCCCCAAAAGGCAGGTGGGGAACTTATGCGTGAGCTGAGCTCATGGAAGGTGCCTGTTGTGCACATTCCACACATGGAGGCACCATTCCATGCACACTCTTTGGCTCCGTTTTCACGTGCAGGTGCATTGACAGCATGGAACCTGTACGGTCTCAAAGAGGCTTCTAGCTTCGGGTCAAAGAGCTCTCCCTCGGGAGAGAGTATGCTGTGTTTCGGATACCAGCTGACTTGTTTTGTCATTGACACGTGGCATTGTCAAATGGTCAAAGAAATGTTTCTTCATTCATAGAATTAGATGATTTTCCACTTGTAATATCGATTATTTCGATGACTCGTCTCAATTTTCAATGCAGCAGAAACGATGTAAACCGATAACATCATTACTGTTTAAAAGACATTTTAAGACATTTTATGCAAGTCACGGAAGTTATTTTCTTAGAATTTTTGTTTAAGCAGATAACATTCGCTTTAGTGTGTTTGATTTTATATAAATTCACTAATGATCACATGGAGGGAGGAGTACTATGAAAACCATTTTGCCCAATATAAAAGCGGCGGAATTTGGTTTACTTTTTGCTTGAACTTGATCATTTGAGAGAAGAAAGACATGTCCATTTCCACCGGAAAGTGACGATTGATAAGATGGAATCCAAATTTTTTATTCCATACTTAATTACTAATATTTCCTTAAATGTGGAATGGTAATTAATTTTTGCTTCGGAGAGTTTTCAACTCTTATATTCACAGATTATCAGCTTACCATTTATTTACTCAAAGAGGACCGTTGCCCAATATTTATCATTACATCAATGTGGAAAATTCGATTGTCCTATAAAAGAATTTGAAAATGGTGGCGAATTTTGAAGTTTTTATTTTAAGGTTTTGATGGCTTCGATCTACTCTTTTTTTTCATGGAGATGGATTCGTTCATTAGCATTTTTTGCTGCGGGTGCATGAACTTTGGAATCTTTGGGACAAAGTCCTAAGATAATTCTCAATGTCAAAGAATTGCTGAACTTGCTTGTGAGAAAATCTCATAAGGAAATTTGAGTAGTTCCTTAGCAATGTGCTCTCCTGGTCCGTATGCACCATTTTTCAATGCATACGAAGAAATTTGATCTCATTTTGCACAATCACCATCTTTTTCTATGATAACATCATGATATACTGCTTGACCAGATCAACAAACTGATTGAGTAGCTCACGATGAGAATCCTCTTATGGAAGATGAAGAAGATTTATGTGGAAGCTGGTAGTAATAGAGTGGAATATTTTGCACATAGCCTTATGGAATAATGATGGCGCAGTTTCGAGACCAAATTGGAGGACTATCCACTGGAAATGCCGACTGGGGATGCAAAGTCCAATTTTATTTATACCTTTAGGATGAATACCAAGTTGCTAACGTCCTGCATTTAAATCTAATTCGGAATATATCTTGGCATTGGAAAGACCAAAAAACGAAGCCTTTTATTTGGTAAAGGGAATATATCATCCTAAAGAAATTGATAAAGGCCCTATTTGGTAACCTTCCGAGGACCAACAATTTATGTTCTTTTGTTTCCCGGAACGAAAAAAGAATAGAAATCCGTTTGGTAAAAATTTTATTCTCGGGAACAAAAATCTATTTTTTTTTTTGTTTCCAGAAATAGATTTGGAACAAAATCAAGAAATAGAAAAAAAAAAATTCTTGTTCCCAGAAACAATTCCTATAATCGGTTCTTTTTTTTTTTTTTTTCTCATCTTTTCTCTTCTTCTTCCTTTTAACCAGTCGCCGGCCTTGGCTATGGCCAGCAACCTTGCCAAAGCATCGTTGGCCCCTGGCGACGCTGAGCCACAGCGAGGCTCGACCTCACCGAGCCAAGGCAAGGCCGACCTTGTGCTGTCTGGGCAAGGTCAAGCCTTGCTAGTGGCCAAGCAAGCCTTCGACAAGCTCACGGACCTCACCTTGGCCTAGCGAGGCTCCGGCAAGCTCACCAAACCTCACCTAACCAGTCATTGACCAGTCGCCGACCACCACCATGGTCGACGATCGACTACAAAAAAGAAGAAGGAAGAAGAGAAAAAAAGAAAAAGAGAAAAGAGAAAATTAAGAAAAATATAATAAAAGTGTTAAAAAATTAAAAGAAACAAAAGAATTTATGAATCCTACAAAACGCATTTCTATCCAGAGAATAGAAATTTTGAACATTTATCAAGCGCGTTCTTTTGCTCAAAAATTATTCCCGGAAATAGAATTAGAAAAAACTATTTCTAATCAAATTTGTTCTCGAAAACATAATCATTACCAAAGGCGTCCTTAGAGGTCGTTTATGAATAACCAACATTTTCTTGCCTATGGTTTGCTTTGGTCACTTATTGACATAAAAGGCTTCGCACACCCACTAAGAATTTATTAGTTCAATTAGTCTTTAGTGGACTAACTATTCACATTCCTTTTAAGCAAGTTGTGCATGCTCAAGAATCATGCCAAAATGGCCTGCCTTAATGGGATTGATATCTTCATTCTTTTTTAAAGGCAAGTGAACGAAGAAGTCTTCATTTTTCCACGATGCATTAGAGCATTTTGGGAGAAATTCAGGATGAGAATCATTACATGAGCTTATGAGAGCATGGATGATTGGGTCGAGATTACCAAGTTCGATGAGATATGATCTCCAAGTATCAACAAACCCTTTGAATTTTCCTTTGCATCGGAGACCATTGGATAGAATTCTGAGCTTGGGAAATTTGTTGAGAATATCCCAATCAATTATGATATCTTCATCCGAGGATGGGGAACCAATGATTTTGGTGGTAATAGAGCGTTGAGGAAAGAATTGAATCTTGATGGATTTGCACCTTACTTTAATGGCGAATGTTTTAAAAGAAGCTGAGGTCAAATCGCTAGCGTGTCGCTTCATGGATTCTTGTTGAAGGATTTTAGGATCAAGAATGAAAGCATCGGCTTCTGTATTCACGAGAATAATTATTGAGATGGGCTTATCATATTTGGAAAGGTAGGTTATGGTTCAGTAGCACGGGGAGTTTTATAAATGATTTATGTATATGAGTTATGGGCCTTAATTAGAAAAAATTCAGACCATCATCTGGATTGGGCTCACTAGACCAATCAGTATCACCGGTTTCCGCGAATGTTTAAATGGCACAGATAATTTTATCCGAAAGGCTCATCTACCAAAGAGAAGACTAATTCAAGATAATCTTTTTGGAGGAATACTATGTGTTTTCTCGTCAATTTTCGTAGCATATGCATGCCTTTCCTTTTAGTCTGACAACAGTTTTTGGCAAAATGCCCTTTGCGTCCATAGATAAAACATCTATCCTTTTTCTTCTTGCCTGCGGATCTCCTTTTGCAAGGAGATATCTCCGTTTTCCTTTTCATCGTATGAGGATTAAAATTGATATTTCCTAAAATGCCTCTTCTTCTTGCCGGAGCATGTACAAGAAGAAGCGTTATGTGGCCACTACAGTTGCAGGCCGGGCTTTGGCAGGCTTTGGCAGGCTTTGGCGAATTCCCTATTATGATCTTGCATCCATAATTGCATTCCTTCGAAAGCATATGGATTGCTTGCCGGATTTCTCCGAGCGTAGAATCTACAACTCTTTTGTTCTAGAAAGATCCTTCGAGTGCTTAGCAATCTGCTTTGGAATGGACGATAGTAACTGTGGTTTGAGACTTGTCAAGATCTTTATTTTATAAGAGCAACGTTGCCAATGAAAAAGTGATGGAGAATCCACTCGATTCAAGTCCAATATGACCAAGAAAGCAATCTGGCCTTGTTCAGAATGAGACGTCCACTAATCTTGAAGACTTCCACTACATCTGCTAACAAATTCTGTATAGTGGCCAAGTTCCGGTGTTAATGCTTTGGTACATACAATCCCCAAATTTCATGAATGCAATTGAAACCTTTGGGGTGCAGTACCAGCACTTCTAACTATCACCGTGTCTCGACCAAATCGCCTTTGAAATCATGATAATGAATTTCCAGTCTTACCATGAGCAACTCATTAGAGGAAAAGAATCAGCAGAAAGAAAACACTGACCAGTGAACGAACAAAAGCCAGCCTTTGAACCTTTTTCTTCTAGTTTTCCCACTTCATTGTGAGTTACTGCGTATCGGAATGGGGAATATTCATTAACATAAGCCACAGTTCAAGGCACAAGAACGACTTTGTGCAGGCTTAATATGATCAGATCAAGACTATTCATGTAGCTATATGTGCTCAAGGCCCATGAATGGCACGCATGAGAGACGATAAGGACATGTATCAATCAATCTCATGCACTTTCTTAGGGTAATCTATTCGAACTTCTTGGCCGTGAGCTTCCCTTTGGGGATCCTGCTGAGAAGAACAGTATCCAATTTACGATAGTGATGCTGAAGCTGGTCCAGGACCTGGTCACCGAAGCTGTCGACTTGATCTTCATATCGCTCATACAGAACAGGTAATGTGTGAGCAGCAACAAAACCTTCAGCAAGAAAAAACTTTTTAGCCATATAATCACTGAATAGAAGTATGAACAATGAGAAGATACAAGTGAAGTGGTCCTGTAGAAGTGTTTTACTGCAATGAATTAGCTTATACACTAAAAACTTGGTCTATTGCCATGGAAGAAGAAAACAGCTCTCTTTCACTAATTACGGTCTATTGCAGCAAAATATCATGCTAAAGTGAAGGCCCTGATTGTGATTGATTTTATCCTTGAGATTCTCCTATCTTTTATCAATTCTTTCAAGTTCCTGAAAATTACATAAACCCCCACCATCTATATGCTTTCTAGAAAATTGTGTATAAAAGCATGGCTGGTGCATTCCCACAGGAAGTTGAAAACTTCCAGGATTTTATGATGGAAGGAACAATATAAGTGTTGATCATTCTTTGTCCATGATCCTTAACATGAAACACATTGTGTGTATTCCAAGATTTAGCTCATTGTCAGGGTCAGTGATGCTGATTTCACATGAAATTAAGGCAGCGATCAAGATAGACACAGGCACCATGCTATCAGACTCCAGACTACTAGCTAAAATAATACTAGCTATGGAGGAATATATTATCATGTAAATATCTTCTCACCAATGTACAACACTGTTATAAAATTGCACCAGCTTCCTATTATAGCTGCTGCCCAAAGGCTCCCCACAACCTGCAAAGCATCTCATTGTCAGAGCAAACATTACCAAGACAAGCTGACTTCTAAGCTTGTTGCGACTACCAAAACTATAATGAGTTTCTTACATCAGAAAAGCATTAGAAGGTGAGCACTAAATATCTTGTGTTGCTTAATGATGGACAAATTGTTGAATTAAAAACTATCAGTGTGCCACGAAAATAATTAAAATGCCACAAAACATTTGAAATGGCAGCAACAACATGCCGATGACCAAATTAGGCTTGTAAGACATCACACAACAAACAAGGAAATAAAATATTCACATCTAAAAAGAGGAGATTTTAAATGTGGCAAAGGCTGTGGTGGGAGGTTAAGCCATGCTGGTTCTATTATTGCAATATCGTATCATATGCAGATAGAGAAAGCTCTCTCATACCACAATCTGATTTTTGCACTGATGGCATATGATAGTCTAATCATCCACAGTCAGTGAACTAAGAATTTCCAAATAGTCATTGTGCAATTAGTGGTGATATGATATATATGACAAGAAACACCCTTGATCCAAAACAGACAAGATACTGTCCATATACCGAAATCCAGCAGAGACATAACCCACCATGAAGAGATTCTCTACCAAGAATGATACATAAAACACTTGTATACGAGTACACCAAATTTAGAATGTTGATATAGTGTAGTCCCTTTTAATATCTTCAACAAAGCCAATCAAATATCACAGCCACGAAAATAATAATGATGTTAATGCCATATTCCTTTGGCCATCAGCTTCAAGTTACACAAATGATACATACAAACATGAGATGTTTGACAACCAACTGCCCTGCTGCGTGCAACAATAAAAGAAGAAAAGGACTACTATCAAGGACATGATATTGTAGACATACAATGACAACAACCAAATAGAGAAAGGAAACACTGAACTCACAATGAGGAATTGCTTCAAGTTTCCTCCCAGAGCAACATCCTGAAGGAATTTCAAAGCTTCGTTAACCTCAGCTCCTACAGACTTCCCGATGTCAACAAAGACATCATTAGGCACCACAAGACGAGGGGGTTTGGATGCTGACCTGCTAGTAAAAGAAAAAATTAATTTAGAACCTAGTGGTATTGAAAATTGAATTAAGAAAAAGGGAAGAACACGTATAGGAATTTGTTAACCTGCTCAGCAACCCAGAAACATTTGACCACAGAAACTGAGCTAGCATGCCAAGGATGAGAGTGAAACATACAAGCGTCAGAAAGTGGTAGTCAAGCCACTCCAAAAGCACCCATATAGCAGTTGCACCGGCTAAGACACCTCCTGAGATCTTTTTGTTCCTCCACAGTAACACATCAGCAGCTGCACAATTTGGTCAGGAAGACGTTCAAAAAAGCATCACAATTTCACCAAATTGATAAAACTAATAAAGATATCGTACATTTTCCACCCCCAAATAGACGGTGAATCGGCTTCTGGCGTCCAAAGAGCCTTTTAAATTGAGAAGTAACTGCGTCGGCCTTGTCCCCCTCAATGAATGAAACAGACTTCTGCTTAAGAACATTTTCACCGATTGTTTCCTTAATCTCGTTGAATATATTCTCGGCTGTTATTATCTCAGGCATTGTTCCTGGGATTCAATGGAGCAAACCTTTCGGACATTTAGGTCATGCAAGAGAATGCGTAAGTCTTAATCTTTACAAGATGGTCGGATGCGAAATCATGCGAAAATGACACACAACTTTGTCAACTCATTCCTGAAGTTAATTCTATATGCAGAGGCAACCTTGTTCACATTATAAACTAGTCCAACAGCCGAAAAAAAAAAAATATATATATATAGAAAAAATATATATATATGACAATTGAAATTCTTGACCAGCAGCTACACCATATTAATTCCGAATCACCATGGTGCCGCATTATTTTTCAATTTCTGGAATTCCACAGAACTGAAACTTTAAACCTAATCATCGGATTCACCAATTGTATAATCTGAAAAAATAACAATCACTTCCATGAGCCGACACCAGAGCAGCTCAGATGGTCCTAGGGCTCCTAGCAGTTAATTAAATTCCACCGTCATGCACCGCAGGTACCGGCATCAACAAGCTGCAGAAGCCAACCATCAATAGCAAGAATCGACATGATCTTGCCAAAATGCTCGCGGAAGATGCCACTGCCGTGCCCTAGGTCTGAACAGCAAACTTCTACACAAGCCATTAACACACACCACACTCGTCTCGGTCGAGTGCCGCTCCGAGGCCCTCGCAAATGGCGGGGGGAAAACATGCATTACCATCGCCGATCGGTGCCTAAGTACGACGAGCAGCATTTCGCGCGAAAATCATCTCATCTCTACGGTTAATCCCGTCCCCCGAGAACAGCACTTCGCCGCACACGCACGACAAAACCGCCGCGATCAGTGAGCTAGCCACGGCGTCCATTCACTCCAACGCAGGGGTTAAAAAAAAAAAAAAAAACCGTCGGCGGAGCAAAACGCACAAACAAGGAAATCGTACGGCTACTAGCTCGGATCCAAAAAGGGAAAAAAAAATGTACGACGACTACAAGATTCCGAAAAGCGAGAATCGCCGACTCGCGAAGGACGAAAGATCACGCAAATAAAGCCAACGCAATTTCACTTGAGCAAGCGAAGAGAGCCCGGCCGCGATCAATGCGACACCGATCGAGCCGTGGCAATCGGCGGACGAACGGAAACGAGCCGCGCGAAAGAAGCGAGCGGCGAAATCGAAGAGGCGAGAGGGTCACGAACCGGACGGGAAGGAGCGCTGCTCTTCTTCTTCTTCTTGCTAATGCTGCTGCTGCTGCTGCTGAGGGTGAAGATCAGGAGGTGAGGGGAGCAACGGGAGGCTTTTGGACTCGACAGCTTATGGAGAGATTCTTGATAAGACTGGCGGACTGTCGTGTCCAGTTTTGTCATTTTCCCGGCCCCCTCCTTTCTTGCGTTTTCCTCGCTCTCGTGCACGAAATTAGTAATAATAATAAAATAAAATAAAGATATTTTGCCCGTGGAAGCCGCTTGACTCGAATTGACTCTTGAAATTTATTTATTTGCCGGTTTTTCCTTCTTCTTCTTTTGGCTCTCTCCGGGGAAAATTAAAGCGAGTTCACGAATTCTGGTTTTCCTTTTCCCTTTTTTTTTTTTTTTTTGCTCTGATATTGAATAACTCTGATTTATCTTGGAACGTGCATTTTAAAAAATTTCTTGGTAATTTTTCGAAAGCTTAAAAGCACTTTTTTCCCCATTTTTTTGGACCTCAAAGGTGATATTTTGTTGTCCTCCGTGAGTTTTCTACAGTTTTAATTAAACGCTTCGCTTTGCGTCCAAGGGAATTTATTTCAACAAATTAAGGGAATTTAAACTGGTGCTTTCTTTGGTGACTATAGAATTCATTAAATAACCAAAAAAAAAAAATTTTAGAGTAAAATATCGTATTCGTATTGGTGTTAAACCCACACCCTATGGGTCCCATAGCACATGGTGTATCGGAGAACATCCATGCGCCCAGATAAATCCATCACTGCTCACCAATGTTCATTAGCATTTCAGCAAGTCCATTTCACGTCACCACACTGGCCACATCACCCAACTTTTTTTTCCGACACGGGAACAAGCCTCATCGCTCGGTAACTAATTTCAAAAAATAGACATATAGGTTGTTTAATGCTACCGACATCATTCATATTGACTTTGTTGCTTAGTTATTATTTCATTACTTAGATAGGAGATTGGACAGAGGTAACAGAGGACGAGGGTATCAATTTAGGATTTTTGTGACTTATCCTTATTTACTTGACTAACAAATTACACAAGTGAACTACTCTCTTGTATTAGACAAACAAAAAAAAGTACTCTCTCGTACAAGTGCAAAGAGTGCAATAATGTACATATTATAACAAGGAATCCCTTGCATTTTGTACTGATCCTTTTTTTTTTTTCTTTTTTCTTTTTTGTCCTTTTTTTATGGAGTAATGGCAAGCTAATTAGAGATCCGGTCCTGAGAGCCCACAATTGTGCCGCATATGCTTAGCTAGTGGTGTGGCCTACCGACGTTACTCATGATAGCATGGTTGGTTAGTAGTTAGTATAGTCGAAGTAATGGACTCTTCATTGGCTCTGCAATAAGTAGTAATTGCAAATGTACGGGGTGGCCCACATTAAGCGAATTAGAAATCTCGAATACCAATAACACCTGTTCTAAATTGGGAATCGATTCATGTCGCGTCAATTAGTTTGGTAAAAACGTCATTTTAAGAAGTAGATGGATTGCGACATGTTGAGTTATGTCATATTAAAGTTATCCTCAAGAAAAATTCCAAATAAAAACATGAATTATTCTTATATTTTAAAATAAAAATATGAAATGAACTTTATTTTAAATAAGGATTTAAAGTACTTTTATTTTCTTAAAATAAAAATCTAAAATACTATCATTTTCTCAAATAAGGGTATGAAGAGAGTTTAAAAAAGCGCACAGCCTCACTTGCTAATTAAGGGCATTTATGTTCTTTATTTTTTTTTTATTTTCTTTTTTTTTTTTCTTTCCATAAAAAGACAAACTCAAAAGAAGGCTTAAACTTAAAATAAAATAAAAAGAAGAAAAAACTCAAGCTCTTCACTTGTGGCCGTTGCCTCATCACGGCACCTTAGCGAGGGTCTCCCAGCCCTCCCCCTCGCAAGGTTTAGGAGAGGGTTGCAGCCAACCCTCCCATGTTGTATTTTTCCCATTTTAAAAAAAAAATTAGTTTTCTTAATTTTTAATTTGACTTAACTAAAATTTAGATTAAAATTATTTTTGGACAAAAAACTCTTGAATGGCTGAAAATTAAGCTGTCCCGGGAGATAAGGCTCTCATTTGAAACTGTCATATGATTATTTTAGACTCTTATCAAAATTGTCATGACTACTTTAAACCTTTTTTTTTTTTGAAAAAACATTTGATTCACACTTTTATTTGAAAAAAAATGAGGATAATTAATGTATTTATTTGGAACTTTCTTTGTCTCCATTGGGCCTAATTACTCAAAGATACTCACCAAACACTTTCTGAACCCTTTTATAATTTAAGTTGACAAGAGCGTCAGGAATAATTCCCTGGGAAAAGCATGTTTTCGCTTTACGATAATGGGAGAATCTCTCTGTTCATTATACCGTAATCCTGTCGAGGCACGTGACCGGATTAGAGGGGAAGAAGTGCTCGTGTTCTTCAACTCATCCGGCTCTTGCACCTACCATTCTTGAAATTATTTGGATTCCTAGAGGGACCTGTTCAGCTTTTTGAAATTCATCTTGACATCTCGCCTCCCGAGGCTCAGGTTTCGCCCAATTCCCCCGGCCGGCGTTCCCCCCCGAATTTAACCGCGGCTTCCGCCAAGCTTACGCGGCTACACGGCGGGGCAAGGAAAAACATGCTCGGCATTTGGAGAACTATAAAAAGAACAATTAGACAAGAACGAAGAAGCTTATCCAGATTTGGCATAGTTTATCACGCGTTTAGGTCACCAACACCGATGCCGTTCAAAGGATTGATTGAGCAAACAGGATCCCAATGCAAAGCAAGCGCAACAGTAAGTAACGTCTACTGCACCGTCTTCCTAAGCTTCAAGTAAGAAAATGCAATTGGATTCTGGTCATTCTTTGCTGAAGTGACTTCTAAAGTTCCATTCCCCGAGAGACTTTACCTCTAAACAAGGAACTTCCCCTCACGTTAAGTTATGTTGAACATGATCAAGTAAAGGATCGGCCTCGCTTGACTGCAAGTAAGGATCGGCCTCGCTTGACTGTAGAAAATTTATTCGCATAAACAATTAATTAATCAAGAAGAATCGGATCCATATATAATTGTAAAACACTAACATCAATAAGCACAGCAGAATTAAAACGTATATGTTTAAGTCATTACTTCACTTGAAGAAAAATATATCACTTTGATAATTAGAGATTTATTGGAATGTCAGATTTTCCTCTCTATGACCTATTTCAGTATAGTAGCTTTTAATGGGATTAATTTTATAGGTCAAAGAGAGGACCTAGCAAACCCTAATCAATATTGTGTCAACTAGGCTCCTCTTATTACAGACTTCAATCCAACACAATTGCCTACATTTTGCTTTAAGTCCTTATTAATAGATGCTAAAACTCAATTCAATAAGATCACTCAAGGGTTTAATAAATATTGGAATATCTATTAACCCGATTATATTTTTTATTTTTTTTATTTTTATATACCGGAACCTCAGACAAATGCAGTAGGAGACGGCGGGTAAACCCCGAGGCGACGCTAGCGGAGGACCCCACCCCCTAACGTCGCGCTTAAGACCTCGTGTGGCTAGCGAGATTTAACCCCCTCCACTTTCATTAGTTTCATTAGAGAGTCTTATCCAACTGGGTCACCGCAGACGGTGGTTTCATTAACCCGATTATTTAAAATAGAAAATCAATTAATTAATATAAGCCCATATTATATAAAATTTCCAACATTCTCTCACTTGGGCTACATTAATTAACTTATTTTTATTTTGAAAAAGATTTTATATTGAAAATGATACTATTAGGTTAATAATTGAAAATTTTGTTTTAAGTGGCCACAACTTTAAAAGATAATATTCCCATAACGGCATCTCAAAACTAATCCAATCCTATGTAATCTTAGTGTAGAATTGTGGGGATCAATATATTAAGAAAATACTATAACACATGACCTTCCATAATCACATATAATAAGCATTATATTTTCATGGATCATGGGTCTAGTAGTGTAATAAGAATCGGTTCTCAATGCAATTTTTCAACGGCATGAAACTGTATTAGCGCAATTTCTAAATAATATGAAATTGCATGACTATGTCAAAATCTAATATGAGATCTCATAATCAATAACATTCAATCATCTTTAAACTAAAATTTGTTTAAAGATATTGTTTTATACTTTCATTTCTCAATCAACGGGAGAAATGATAACAATAGAATCAACAATAATGATCATTGAAAATAAATGCTTTAATAGACATCATAAAAATATTATTAGTCTGTATATAATTATAATATCCAGAAATACAAATTATATAGCTCCTATTAACAAAAGAAATCAAAAGAATCTAAGACACCAATATTCTTTATATATTCTTTAAACAAAATGAATGGTAAGCCTTTTGTTAAAAAACCAGCCAACATTAACTTAGTTTTAATATTTTCAATCACAATGTTTCCCTTTTTGACCAAAATCTTTAACAGTATAATATTTGATCTAGTTAACATTTTAACCGTGGTATTGTTATTATTTATAGCACGGGTAACTGTTTATCATACATAATCCAATAAGATTAATTATGGGCAATAAGCAATTCAATAAAAATAATTAGTACAAACTCCTATTTGGGTAGAGTATATAATGTACCATTATTTTCCACAGCGTGAAGTTTATAAAACAATAATAATGAAAATTACATATAATTGTTAAGAATCCATGGACAAATCATTTAAATTATACATCTCCATTATCACAACATAGAGGGGAATTACATATAATTTTCAATAAATTCATCCTCTTTGAGCAGATAAATATTTTTCAATTATACATCCCCATCTTTTAAATTTGGGGATTAATCTTCATGCTATTTTCAAAGTAATATACACAATAACCCCCTCTTGGCGAGTTATTGTATATACTAATTTTTATCGGTAAGGAATTCCAAAAGTTTATGCTCAAAATTCATCAAATAATATGAAGTACTTTACAATATGTGCTTCTTAAGATCATATTGCATTTATCAAGTAACAATTTTTGCCACCAATTTTTTTTAATTTTTAATTTATTTATTTATTATTTTACTATTTCGGACTCTCCTGCGGGCCTGACCCGCGAGCAGCCCAAATCGGACCGCGAGGCCAGACTCGCGAGGCCCAAAATTCTGGCCTAACTCGCAAAAGCCCATGCTCTTTTCAATTAAAAATTGGCCCACAAAGTAATATAAGATTCTAGGCTTGAAACTAACGGGCCAGAAAATTGTTTCAAAGAAAGGTTCATGGGCGTGAGCCCATGAACTTTTCTTTTTATTCTTGGTTCATGGGCTCACGCCCATGAACCTATCTTTTACTCTTAGTTCATGGGCTAACGCCCATGAACCAAAAAATAAATAAGGGAAGGATGGGCGTGCCCGGCTGGAGGTCTTCTTCAACCTCCAGCCGGGTCACAAAACTTGCAAACCGGGTCGTCCGAACCTAAAAAAACTCATATTATAATTAATTTTTGATGAAATTTCTCCATGGGTCTTGCTTTTAACATCAATATAATTTACTAGAATTAATTAAACGAAGAACAAACGAAGAAATTAACCGCTTCAAGAAATTCGGATCTAAGCCTCCCATGGCTAAAATTCAGTTTTCTTAAATTTAAGCCCTAAAAATTACCTTAATATATATATATAATGCAATAAAATGATGCTAAAACATATATATAACAATATCCATTCAATTGATTTACAACGAACATCAATCAATTGTGAGTAATTTAAAAATTCTAAAACTTTTTCATGTATAAACCCTAAAATTTCAAATTTAAAATTCTCTCTCAATTTTCAACAAAGTTATATAAATTATATATGGTTATTATAAAGATCTTGACTTGTAGAACAAAAGCCCTAAGCTTTCAAAATCAATTAAGCAAAAAATACACACGAAAAAATAAGGCCCATATTATGCTCAAAGAGAAAAATTTCGAATTTGTCCATTGAAAAATAATTTTGGTTTTACAATCATATATGATTTGCTCTGATACCACTTGTAGAAAATTTATTCACATAAACAACTAATTAATTAAGAAGAATCGGATCCATATATGACTGTAAAACACTAAAATCAATAAGCACAATGGAATTAAAGCGTACTCGTTTGACACATTGTTTCACTTGAAAAAAAAATAGATCACTATAATAATTAAAGATCTATTGGAATGTCAGATCTTCCTCTTTATGACATATTTCAATATAGTAGCTTTCAATGGAATTAAGCAACTGATAGATATAACCTACTATTTTATAAACTAGAAAGGGGACCTAACAAACCCTAATCAATAGTGTGTTAATCGGGCCCCTCTCATTACAAGTTTCAGTTAAACACAATTGTTTGCACTTTGCTGCTCAACTAGGCCCATTATTAATAAATACTAAAACCTAATTCAATAAAATCACTCAAGGGTTTAATAAATATTGAAATATCTATTAATCCGATTATTTAAAATATAAAATCAATTAATTAATGTAAGCCCATATTATATGAAATTTCTAACATTGACATCATGATGGACGTCACTTTCCTCCAACAAAGGGAAATTATATTCATTGAACTTTAAGATGGTATTCGAGTTACTAATGGTATGTTTGGTAATATTATTGGGAATAAGTGTTTCTGTTCTTTTGTTTCGGGAATATAAATAAACCAAAATACGTTTGGTAAATTTTTTGTTCAGAGAACAAAAACAATAAATAATAAAAAGTTGCTTGTTGTTCTGGAGAATAACTTAAGAAACAAGAATCAAGAATCAGTTTTTTTTTTCCTTTTTTTTTTCTTTTCTCTTCCTCCCTTCTTCCCCTAGCTAATCACTAACCTCAAGACTGGCCAAGAATCGCCGACAAGGCTCGCCGACCTCGCCAGAGCCTCGCCGACCATTGACAAGGTCGCCTTGAGCTCGCCAGCCACTAGTGAGGCTCCCCCGAGCCTCATTGTGGCTCGGCAAGGCTTGACCTCGCCTAGCCACCGTGAGCCTCGCTAGCCATCGACGAGGCCCCCCCAAGCCTCATTGAGACTAGGTGAGGGTGAGGCCGAGACTCACCTAGCCATGGCAAGGCTCAACCGCGCCGATGGCCGATGAGCCTCCCTAAGGCAAACCTTGCCAGCCCTTCTCTGACCAATTGCCAGCTAGCAACCAATTGGAGGGAGGAGAAGAAAAAGACAAATGTAATAAAATTATAAAAATATATGGGGTTTTACTAAACGCATATCTCTTCCCGAGAATAAAAAAATTGTGCAATTATCAAACGCGTTTAAATGTTCAAAAATTATTCTCATGAACAAAAAATAAAAATAAAAATGTTTATGGAAAAAAAAATTATTTCCCATAATAGAAACGTTATCAAACGCATCCTAACTTATTGACAAATATTGAAATTTTGACTCATGAAAAGCACGATATTTATTATTACATGCTTTAATCCTATCGAGATCAACTCTAGATAAATAATCTTCTTAAATATCGCTGTAGATCATCCACCCTCCACCGGATTGAAGAGATGGAAGAAATCAGGAGGGCCGAATTTGATCAAGATACCAAATCTCATTTCAAAACAAATCCTTTTTATTTTTTAATCTAATTTTTAAATATTTGGGAAAGTAGTTGATCAAAAGAGAGGAAGAAAAAAAGAAGAAGGGTTATCTTAAAATAAGTGGGCTATTTGAAAACGAGCCCAATTTCACCAATTGGGCCTCCCGCACGTGTCGCACGTGCTTTCGACCCGGTCTTTTGTTTCTCGCTTATACCATGTCTCCACGTGGATGACGTGGCAATCGCGGGAGCCACGTAACGTGACGTGGCACCAATGAGAACCACCAAAGCCTTATCCCACATCGAAAATGAAATCCGCTCGTCATCCGTTTCCCACATCCAGTATCCGAGCTCGACCAATTCCCTTCACATATTCATCCCCCATTTGTCTTTGCACGTCTTTCATAATCGATCATAACAAAGAACCTGAAGCGTCAGTCGTGAGCTAGAGAGAGATCGCAAGAGGAAGGGAAAATGGCGTCGACAACGTGCTTCTTCCACCACAACAAGCTCACCACTCCGGCCAGGACCCCGTCGCAGCGCTCCGCCCCGAGTTTCAAGCCCGCCCAGGTGGCCTGCCGGGCCCAGAAGCAGGCTGCCGGCGAGGAAGAGAGCGGCGCCGCCGAAGTGTCGCGCCGCCTCGCCCTCACGGTGCTCATCGGCGCCGCGGCCGTCGGGTCCAAGGTGTCCCCTGCCGATGCCGCCTACGGCGAAGCTGGTACGCTGCAGTTTCCCCTTTGCTTCTTTGTTTTCTCATTGTGTCTGCTAGATTGTCATTGCTTGGTGCATCCGTTCTTCACGAGATTTCATATTTAAGAGTAGCTGCTTGTTGTTCGAGGGATGATCTATGTACACGCTCGAGGCTAGGACTGTTTTCCGATAGGTTAGTTTCGAACTGAGGGCCTGATCTTTTACTACGTGGTCGAGCTATTAGAAATCGGCACTGATCAAGATGATGAAAGCTGAAGTTGTATAGTTTACATGAGTGGATAAGAGGAGTGTTCGGAGGTGCTACGCGTCGGGAGGAGTTCAACTCGAGAGCCCTCGAAGCTCGGATAACATTCGAAGTCGAGTAGGATCGAAAGTTTGAACTGTCGGAGTCTTAGCACAAGCTCATTTAAATGAAAAGAATCATGCAAGCTACCCCGCGCAAACTTGCCTGCGGCGTTAGCAAACCAGTAGTGTTTTTGAGTTTGGAATAGCGCATTGGCGTTCGCGAGATCCTGATTCGAATCTCTGGATGCGAAACTATTGCAGCCAACGTGTTTGGGAAGCCGAAGACCAACACCGACTTCTTGCCGTACAACGGGAACGGGTTCACGCTGTTGATCCCGGCCAAGTGGAACCCGAGCAAAGAGGTGGAGTACCCCGGCCAGGTCCTCCGGTATGAGGACAACTTCGACACCACCAGCAATGTCTCCGTCATGGTCACCCCGACCGACAAGAAAGCCATCACCGACTTCGGCTCTCCCGAAAACTTCCTTGCCGAAGTAAAGCCCCAAACTTTCCCTCTCTAGAGTCAAGCGAAATGCGAAATGTTTTAGCCGAGAACACGATGAGCTGATAACAACGCCTCTCATCTCTTTGCAGGTCAACTATTTGCTGGGCAAGCAGGCTTACTTTGGCAAGACTGACTCTGAGGTAGTCTTTAAACCCGCGTTACCATTTCAATTAATGTTCAAGCCTTAGAAACAAGTCCTATGGATCATCCGAATTGCAAGTTCTCTGGAATTTGAAGCTCCATAGGAGATGATGGAGCGGATATATCACTGATAGTTAAGACATTGGCCAAATTCTTATGACATAATTAAGAATGACATCTTTTTCTCATTGCAAACCTAAGAAAGATTTGGTGTGCAGGGCGGTTTCGAGAGCGATGCCGTGGCAACAGCCAACATCTTGGAGTCGTCGACCCCCGAGATCGGCGGGAAGAAATACTACTTTGTGTCGGTGTTGACGAGGACCGCCGACGGGGATGAGGGAGGGAAGCACCAGCTGATCACCGCCTCCATCAAAGACGGGAAGCTATACATCTGCAAGGCTCAGGCGGGGACAAGAGATGGTTCAAGGGAGCCAGGAAGTTCGTCGAGAGCGCCGCGAGCTCATTCAGCGTGGCTTGAAGAAGATCGCCAGGACAGAAGGGCTTTTAGCTTGTAAATCAATCTCCAGTGTAATGAATCCCCCCACCTTGGATTTGGCTCCCATCTTGTTTTTGGTTATGGAGTATCCAGAGATTAGTAAATCATATTGAGGAAGTTGAATCAAGGAAACCTTGTTGATATCGAACATTTTCAAGGCATGTAATCCTCTTTCTTGTGACGAAATGCATGAGGGAAGCATCCTCACTAACCAGCTTCTTTGTATTTTCCCATGATGTTCGGAACAAGGGCGGCCGAACCTGAGCGCTTCCATTGATAGAAAAGCCGTTTCGAAAGCTCGTGTCATCGACGACCTAAAGATGATGGTTGAAGAACCATCGGGACGACGTTGATCCTCGTCTTGAATAGGACAGACATCGTGTCAAGGGGGAAACTTATTAGAGTTGGTAAAATGGCGCCGCTTGAAAAATTTAGCAATCTAAAATTAGTTGGTAATTATATTAGAGAAAAAATCGGTAAGTAATTGGTGATTTCATACGAGAGTTTTGAGTTATAAACGGCTCAAATAGTCTTCACCCTATTATTAGCTAATAATTTCATTAGAAAAAAATTGCTAGGTAATATGATATGAGAAACGATTAGTCCAATAAAGTTGCCAGTCATTTTCATAGCACATAGATGAGGTTCACTCCCATAGTCCATTGCAACTTGAACTGCTGTTAGAATATTCGACTTCTGATCCAACAGCCAAATCGCATTAACATTGGAGCGAACGTTGTAAAAGCGGTCTGAACATCAAACAAAGAAAATTGTTTTCCTCTCTCTCTCTATTAATCTTTTCAGTGAGATCTAATATTGCTCTCCTATTTTCGTAATTTCATTTTTCAATTTTGGTTATTTCAGTTCACCTATCACAACCCTTTTTACTGCACTTTGCTCTGGTTTACCAACCCAAGAAAAGCGATCCACAGACGACAAAAGACAGAACAAAACATTCGTTGCTACAGATACATCCTAGAGCAAAAATTTCACATGCTCGTTGCTGAAAGATTACAAGCTATATAGTAAATGAAATCCTAGATTTGGCCTCTAGATAGATATTTTTGCGACATATTTGTTCCTTTAGTGCTCCACAACCAAAACCTATTGCAACCGAACATTCCGCTCGTGTTCGTTATAAGTGACTTAGGCGACGAAAAAGATTACTTGAATAGAGCGTAAATACGAAGTGTCATCCTACACTTCTTCTGAAAGGAAACGTTCACTCCTTGTGCTGAAGGAAACTACAATGGCATGACAATTAACAAGAGTACCAGAAGCCAAACTCCAAGGACAAGATTACGGCAAAAGAACTTGGAAATGGATGCCAAATTCATGCAGGAAAGGCCACTAGGTCCTGCACTAGACAGCTCAATTCCTGAGACAATGATCTAAACCATAGCAAGTAGACAGGCCTAAAAGGAACACAATCTCTCGATAATATAGAAGAATGAGAAAGTAGTTCCTGGTCGAAGTGAATGGCCGTTTTTCCAGTTTCTTACTTTCAATACACAACGCACTCCTTTAGCCCGCAAAAGGATTGATGTAAAAGAAAAGATGCAGACTTTTTTACATTTGGAACTTGCAATAACCGGATAATGGTAAGCCTACAGACAAGTACCAGTTCAATATCTGCCCGAGCAAGTAGCATGTTAATCTGATATGGAAACAAAATCAAGGAATGGATTATAAAGTGTCTGATCAGAGCATAGCCTGAGAGATCGATGCTCTATTCACCAGATGCCCACAAGTTATGATGAAATAGTAAAAATTTATTACCAGTAAGTTTGCTGAAGATTCACATGCTTGGTCTGACATGAATGTGTCTGCTTTTTAGATGAACATACGTATTTACACCAAAGCAATGGCTAACAAAGCAGCATCAGGGCTCTCAGCTAGAGCCATGCATCTTTCTTCTTCTTCTTCAGCTGGTGCCATTGCCATTACAGTAGTGGACACCATTGGGGCGTGCACCCTTGTGCCTCGTGTTTAGCTCATTCAAGCCCCATATCCGGATGGTACGGTCGTCACTGGCCGATGCCAACATGTGGTGGTTTGCTGGGTTCCAGCTCACGCAATTCACAGCTCCTGAGTGACCTGGCAATGGCTCGATCAGCTCACCTGAGCCTTTGTGCCAAATGTAAACCTAAAACATAGTAACAAGAAACTTCATCATGACTAGAGAGTACCACAAATAAGATTTGAAAACTCCTTCAATACACAAAATTAATTTCTTCAGCCTCCAAAATCTCCTCTGTCATTCCAAACTGGTGAATATAAGAAATAAAAGGAAAAGAATCAAACCCACAATAAAGTATCACTATCAAACTTTCACATGATAAGTTTCTAAAACTTCCTACCAAACCTTGTCTTGCTGTTGCATGCTCATGTACACAGTACATAAGATTAGAGAAATGTCATGAGCATTCTAAAGGGAAAAGATTTGACTCACAACCTTGCCCACTGATACTGGACAGCAATAATTGAAGTGAACAACATGAGTTGATGATTGAGCCAATAATGTCCCCCAGAGAGAGAGAGAGAGAGAGAGAATGAGCAAAAACCCACGAGACTCATCAACAGCATCACCAGTACAGATCCATTGAAGTGAACAGTAAGCACAAGACCCTCTTAAGTAGAATTTCCAACAACATGCAGTCTTTGCTTAATTTATGCAAGTGTGCAAGGCCATGCTGTTAAAAATTTAACCACTTTTGAGAAAGAAAAACTGACAGGTAATGCACCCATCTACTCTGTTATTTCCCAAACCCTAAAGCAGAATTATATATTGAGTTAGACCAGCATGTTCAGATATGAAAGAGTCACCTAATGAGCTCCATGTATATGTAGTTCCATGTAACCAAGAGACATGCATATGTGCTTCTGTATGCCTTGTATCTTTATAACTAAAGATCAAATGGAAAATACACACCTGTGAGTCTTCACTACCACTGGCAACAAAGGCCTGTTTGAGTCCACCGAAACAAGACCTGATTACAAACCGACTGCGCTTAAGACCTTTGTACTTTGCAACCAGCCTGAAATCCCCTTTTATATCCCAAAGATGGATCTCTTGATTCAAGAGATTAACAAGCAAGTATCTATTATCCTTTGACAATGAGAAAGAAGTTATCGTTTGATTTTCTTCTATCATTCTTTCATATTTTGCTTCCCGGTCAAGTAAAAGTATTGCAGTTTCTCTACATATACTTATGATCTGCTTTCCATCGCTAGTAATTTCCAAATCAGAAATACTAAGAGTTCTCTGCCCTTTCCAGCATTCAATCTCTTTCCCCTCCAAGTCGCACATGCATATGCTCCGATCACTAACACCATAACATATCCATTTTCCATCTGGAAACCACGCACATGAAATGAGGCCATGGCCAACTTTCTCATAAACACGAAGGCATTCACCAGAAGAGACATCCCAGCGCCTCACTGTCTCCCCAACCCCACAAGTGAGAAGCTGTCGGTCATCTGGACTCCAACAGACAGAAGAAATCGGCTTCTGGTGACCAGTCAATTTATGCTTCAATGAGACGCTGCCATTCTCATCAACCTACAATTAGAACACCATTCACAATCACAAAGGAGTTCATAGCCACAAAGTAGCTGGTGACTGAAAATTTAGTAAAAAAACACAATTTCAGTCGCTTACCAAAAGAAACCAGATAACCTCACTCATCCTTGCTCTTCAGAGAATAAGCATGCTCAAATTTTCACAATCATCATTAATTCGAATTTTTCATGATAGTCATTTCTTGAAAATATCATTCCAAATTCCTGTCTCATGAGATGAGACCCATATTCTTTTCCAATACAGTGGGAGTTTTTATTTAAGTTAAAGAGCCCTTCCTCCATTCATGAATGTGAAGAAAGCACTACATTCAAAGAAATACAATCTTCTATAAATCCAACACCACAAAACATCAGCCTGCCAGATGAGGTTGGGTGCTAAGCAACAATTCCAAATTTACCACATGAGATAAGAAAAAATTATCAGCACGAGAAATGAGAAAGATCAGAAAATTTGACATGGTAAAAAGATTACCCAAAATGATATCTTCACATCAGTAGATGAAACTTCTACATCGAGAATGCAACTGAATGTGGTTACAAATCACAAATGCTTAGCAACTCAATAGAACTAAGTCCAATCCAATTAATTATCAGATTGCATGATGAACCAAATTAGGTAAAGGTGGATGGGTAGAAATTTGACTTCAAGGATGGTAATTACACTTAAAAGTAAGCACTCTCCCCTCAACCAGAAGAAAAAATAAATAAAAATAAATAAAACCTCAAAGCAAGCAACATTACCTCCCAAATGATTGCTGATCGATCATTGGATGCAGAAGCTAAATATTTCCCATTATGTGAAAATTGCACAAGCCAAACTTCATCATTATGTGATTGTAAAATCTGTTCCAGGAAAAGATAGTTATATATAGTAAGCTCTCACTAGAAATTTCTGACAAATAATAGGATACAAACACTGTTTTAAGCTCACATCAAGAAGTCAAATAAATTAAAATACAACCATTGCATAAAATTTTTGATGCACTAACCTGCAAAGTTCGACAGGGGATGTGTTCTTTACCACATTGATGATCAGTGTACAGTGACATTTCCATATCTATAGAGTTATGAAGCATACATGCATCTGTTTGCAGGACAAGGGCCTGCTCCACCAGATGTTCCAACCTTCTTTCTGGAATAATAACTGCTGGAGGAAGTAATTTTTGCAATTCCTCCAGAAGCTCTGAACGGGACCTTGCTCTTGTACTATTTCTTTTATTCTGGTTAAGAAGCCCACATGATGATGGAGAGATGATGCACAACGAGAGCTCACGTACCCTACTATTTTTTATGCAAAGAGGTGTGATCTCTGTCCTTAACGTCTTCAGAGCATCCATAGCTTTTTCCTGATCCAGAAGTTCTAAGAATTTCTGCTCCAATATCAAGAAAGAGGCTGACTTTACTAAATTTTCATCAGAGAGACCAATTTTATGCAACGTCACCACGCTTTCATCCCAAAGCCCATCAGATATCTGTTGCATGAACAAATTTACCACAGAGGACTGCAACGGTATCCCAGACTCTTCCTCCAAGCGAGCACCACTTTTTTCATAACCGAGGGAATATAATGCCTTCGCTATAAGTCGTACAAATTCAACTCTTTTGATCACACCCTTTGAACCAATAACTTCTTCGTCCCCTTCAATTGGTAGGGGCCGAGCCATTAAACCTAGTGAAGAGCCAGCTGCAGGCTCTGTACGAGATGAACCGTTTGCAAGACCTCTCAAAACTCTGGATGATAACTTCATGCGTTTTGAGGCTGGTTCACTCTCATCCTCAACACCTCCCATGAAAAGTGCACCTCAGCCCATAAATTATTGAGCTTGTAAAAGGCCAGATCTTAGGAGAAGTTTATGATCCAAAGTAATGGACAAGTTGCTTTTGACTACTCCCTGCCCAAAAAAACAAAAGAAAGCATTGAATAATCTAAGATTTTGCATCTGTTGGAGAAAAAAGAACCTTTCCAGATATGTCTTTGCTATAACAATGCAAAGCTAAACAAATAAGTGATTAATGCAGCGAAGAAATTGGAATTCAACTACAATAACGTCAGCCGATCATCTTTATTAATGTAAACAGCGTTTTCCCCAAGTTCCTTTTCAAGGATATACAAAATTCTTCCCAGGCTCTTCACTGTACTAAGGATGGATCTGAAGATAGCATCCATCACAAAGTCACCTTCACCAGTTCCCTTGACTGCATAATATCATGGTCACTTCTTAAAGATTTGTGACGCATTATCCAAATTCTAATTAATCATCTGCATCCAAAACAATCGATCCTATGCCCAAGTAAAAGTTCTGAACTTTCTGAAGAAGTATGAAAAGCTTCATGAGCTTGGCACTAGAAACTTTTGATTGGCAGTGAATTGCAAGATACCAACTCCAAAATTGTTGGCAGCCACTGGAACTGACCTTCAGATATTAAGCTCGAAACAGATGCTAATTTTAATTTAAGCTGGATGAGAACCAGGTTCACCAGTCTAAATAGAGACACTTAAGGAGAGAACATCAAGACTTTGATATTATAGGTAAACATACAACACAGACTATAACACTGAGAACAGCCAGAAGAAGGAATCTTTTATTGAGTGGTTTGAACTTGGAACCTAAGAACAAGCCAGGTTATTAGTACGCCATACCTTGTTATTGGCAAAATGAATGTATTCATGTCAAATAAAGAATACTAGAATACATAGTTAAAGGGAAATATCCATTTTAACTTGACATCACCATGGACTCACGGAGATAGAGTAAGGAGAATGTTGGCTGCTGTAGGACGGGTAGGGTTTGTGGGTTATAAACTCTTCACCTACCATCCACCAGAGTCATTTGATAATACAGCCCTAAACAACAAGAATAGTTGAGCCGAGGTCAGATGAAATGCTCCATATTGCTTTCACGAGTATTAAAGAGTCTTCTGGCCCAAAAAAGAAAATGTAAATCAGCATTCCCATCTGTCTAGGGCAAATCACCAATCTAAGAAGTCTAAGGGATTTAAAGGACCTCACAGAACATTCTTGAAGCGAAATAAGAGACTACTTCACCATAAAACACACAATGCACGAACAGCCAATTCTCGTCGAAGTTGCATTACCACAAAAGCTCAGCTAAAACAAACCATAGATTAATGAAAAGCAGTCTAGACATACCAAACACTAAATACCAGAAATGGTACAACGTTGATTTCAAATTCCTCTGGAAGAATGCTATTTTTCACCCAAAGAGATAGTGAAAGAAGAATTTGACCTATCCACTTCAGTTCCATTGGTTAAGAATAGTCATTCTCATTTTAAATGGTCAAGCTTCTTTCCTTCTGACATGTACCTTTACCAATTCCACTGCCACTTATAAACATGAGTCAAACAATTTCCTTACTTTAAGAAGCTTCTGCAAAATGGAACCACCTACTGTGAAAAGATCCTACAAAAGGATATTTTCCATACAAGAAGGCATCGTGGGCATATAATGAAACTACGCTTGTCAAACTTTCTCAGTTTGTATTTCGTAGTTGTGCTGAATCTTAAGGTTTGTCTGCTTAACAAATTTAATATCCTTTGGAACTTCAAAAAGCGACATTTATTGGGAACAGGCATCTTCAAGAACATAAAACTTTCAATTATGAAAGTTCTCAAGAATCTCAACAACATCAAAAGCATAAGGCAACTAGCCTACTGATAACACTCACAGAGGAACTGCCAGTGTTATAGTAAATAAAACAACGTGAACCTCGACCATCCCCTCAGATTAGTAAAGTGGTTTTGCTCTTCCTAAATGTCGAGTGTTTGATTGCAGAATAAATCTCAAGTCATATAGCAGTATGCTAGTACATTCTGTCCCATTTACTCAAATCCAAGTCATCTGCCCCCTATGGCTTAGATCCTCCTATACAAACATCGAGTCATCAAGCTACAATTCAGTTCAAGGAACCCGACATTGACGTATGCTGTCCATCAAAACACCTAGGACCAAATGAAGAATCCGGCCATATCGGCCACTGGATTAAACAAATCGCCAAGCTCAACTTGACACCACGTCAAAACGACGACCACAAACCATACCCAGTCCAACTAATTCCAGGACTCACTGAGAATAACATGCAACTGGGACAAGAAAACCACCGTCATCACCGCAGATAACAACACAATCGACCCAAAACAACCCAGAGAACAAAACATCGGAAATCAAGAAGCTGGAAGGCAGAAATCTTGAATACCCAAGAACCCGACTACGCAAACGAGAACCCGATTCAGATCAGGGCAAGAAACCGGGAACCCAGAAACGGGCAGACGCGGATTAACAAGCAAACCGCCAAAAGTGGGGTGGAAACAGGCGAGATGCGCAGGGGCTGCAACACGGCGTCCCCATTTTCTTTCATCTGACTTATCGGCACGCACCGAGAGGAGGAAGCGTAGGCACGCAAGCACCGTATTAAATTAAACGGCGGCGAGGCGGATGAAGACGGGATGGGGAGACCTTCGCTACCCAGATAAAAAAAAAAAAAAAAAAAAAAAAAAAAAAAACTAAGCAGATAACACTAGTCGCGACGATGGGCATTAATTAAAAGATACGAAATTTACGCAGATGAACGCGAATTGGGGGCGCACGAGAAGGAAGCGGCAAGAGGGTCGAAAAAGATACGATCCTTCCTGTGCTCAGGAGGCGAGGGGAAAAAAGAAGAAACAGCTTCGACGACGACGATGATGATGATTACGGATGGAGGGGGAGGGTACCTTTGGTCGAAAGAGAGAGTTTTTTTTTTTTTTTCTTTTAAGGGAGAGAGGAGAGGAGAGAGGAGAGAGGAGAGAGGAGAGAGCTTGGTGTTGTGTTGTGTTCCTTTGCGTGCAGGAAACCGACTAAAACACCCCTCCAAGGCAGTGTCAGAAAGACTCTGAGAGGCCTTTTATAGGTGGCTCGCCATTTCCCCCTTTGCGTCTTTGGGGGTGTTTTTGAGGGCAAAGTGTAGCTTCTTCTTGATGATGATGGTGGATGAGGAGGAGGGATATGCTATGGGTAATGGCATGGCGTACGGGAGAAAGGAAAGGGGGATGCGGGAAGGGGCTGAAGCGTCGGGGGCCGCCGTCTTCCCTGTTGGGCTTGGGCCTGCTCGCGTGGGTTTCACGTTGGGCTCGGCCCGTGACGGGATCCGTTGGGGTGCCTGTTGTGGGGCCACGCTGCCCAAAAAGGTGATCTTCGGTCCGGATCCGGGCATCCGGAAACTCGACCCGATTATGGTTTTGGAGATGGAATGATGGGTCTGTTCTTGATTGGGGGGGACAGATTTTCTACGGTTCATTTAGGGGATTAGAATGGATTCTCGCAGATAATTTAGAAGAAAAAGAATTCGGAATGCGATCATAATGGTATTATGTGTATTGTTCCCTTGCGTCAGATTTGAGCTTCAATTGAGTTTGAAATTTGGTGGAATCAGTTGTTGGTCAAATATGGGTTGGTTTTGGCCTATCCTCGACCCAATTCATTTAACTAGTATTGACTCATTTTTATTCCATACAAATCTTTTGCCCATACCTGACCCAATCCAAACTTCAGTGTTCATCGATTCTTTTATACAGATCGTTGTCTTTGATGACTAGTTGACTTCGTGGATTGGCTCTTTGAGTCGGCGGGATAGCTAGGGTGGTCGGGTGAAGACATTGGCTAGGACTTTGCATAGCACATGAGCTACATGATATGATATATGCAGATGAATGTCGTGTAAGTTAAACCCAACCTAATCCTCACCCCTTAAATGTTGTCATCCCATGTTTCCATCTATCTTGGCGTCAAGTGACAAATTAGTATACTAAAATGTTAAATATGAAAAAAATAAAGTTAATAAAAATTCAAAGGTATTTTTGTCTAAAAAATCTCAAAAGCTTAACAAATAATAAGAGCAACATTACAGAAGTGGAAATTCCCAAATCTCAAAACCTTTCAAACACAATTCTTCTATTTCGTCATCAATATGTTTTTTCTCTTCCACCTCGGCACCAAAAATTGGAAATAAAAAAAGAAAAAGAAAAAAGTAAGAAGGACAATGGGCCCTAAATCAAAGAATGACGATTTTTTAATCTCAAAGTTGAAGTGAAAGTTAAAGATCAAGACCATTGTCACTTTAGCTTTATGGACATAAAAGTTTTTAACATCAACGAGTCATTTTCTTCCTTTTACCTTCTTTTTTTTTTTTGTAATAATGTGTGTTTCGGTATTTATTCTAAAAGATTTAATTATCAAAAAAGCAACGTAATCTATATTTGGCAATCCAATATGTACGTATGTCTTGTGCCTACATGTTATTGAGAAAATTAGTACAACTGACTTTCTTCTTATTATATTAAAGACCGTAAGACAAGCAATTTAAAAAAAAAAAATTAAATGGGTCAAAAGTGGTTTCTTTCCAAACCCATTAGAACCCACCATTACTCGGTCTTGGGTTTATTAGCCTATTTCTATCTATACACCAAATTTTAGGTAACTCATATTTTACTCAAGCTATTAAATAAGTTAAAATATGAATTCATGACTCATTTTGTCACCCTTAGTATTGACATAGGTGTGTACTGAAAAGAATTTGTTCTCCGACATTATATTGTTAGACTACCGTTGTCATCGAGATTATATTTATATTTATTGAGTATTCCAAATAGGTATATTTGTGGAAAGTTTATCCTTCTCATGCAAAGATTTTTTTGGCCAAGCCATGTTTTACAGCGTGAAATTGACCTTTACGATACCATCTTTAGTGGATCCTCCAGCATTCTTTCCAACCAAAGAGTCAATAGCTTCGGCCTGGAGGTTGCTAGGCGGTAGTACTTGGATGATGTGGAAAGGCCAAATAAGTCTTTGCGCCTTCCAATGCGGCGGATGCCAAAAAGAAAAGAAAAGAGAAAACGGGTTTTATTTATTTTTCAAAGGTCGGGGTTATCGAAAAAAATAAAAATTAAAAAGGAGAATAACAAAAAATATATGAAGTCAAAAAAGGAATGGGAGAAGAAGGATACGACGCTTCTGGACAAGGATCACGAAAGCATGTGGGGGCAATCACGCATAACTTGTTTCCAGGAGAATCTCCATTACTTTGATTCCAGGACAATCTCTCACGGAAAATTGCTCAAAAAGTTTAACCTTATCGCACGTATTGTCCAATTCAATCTTATTAACATTTTAATTAAATCCTAAATCTTTTTTTTGGTAAAGAATCATAAATCTTTTATCTCCTCCCAATTGAATCTATTCAACCAATTTAACTGAAAATCACGTTAATGTTGCCCATCCTAAAGTGATCGGTTATCGGTTCGATCCAACTCATAATTGAATCGGAATTGGATTGAGAAGATTGGTTCCCAAAAATTGGAACCGAAGATCGGACTAGTTGATCTTAGGATTGGGAACCGGGTCGAACCATTGGTCCAATCAAATTTTGATTCCTATCTAATGGAACCGATCACTATTTTTTCACCACTATTATTTGCCTATTACTTTTTTTCACTATTTGGAACCAGACCAATATAGTGTTTAGTTCACATATTACTAATTTTTAAGAAAATAATAATCATAATAAATTATACTTAGATGGTCTGGTTCGATTCTTCCTTCAAACTGGGAACCGAAAATCAAAATGCTCGAACACTTGTTTCATTTAAGAAAATGAGAACTAGACCGACATTCTCAAAAACCAAACTAAACCAATCAATCTAGTTTAGTTTGACTATTTTCTTATTCTAGCAATCCTGTTTTGCATACCCATAATCTATCCTACATGTCATGGCCAATGCTAACATTGATAATTACGTCAATCGTGACAACTAGAGGTCCAAGGGTCGTCGGAGAGCATCTTTTGTCATTAGAAAATGACTTCAATTGCAAAACGTCTCGTTACATGGCTCAAGCTTTCGAAATTTGTCAAATTTTAAAGTTGAAACACGAGTTCCTAAGGGGGTGCATGATAAAAATCATTTCTGGAACCATTTGTTCCAGAAATGATTTTTCTATTCCGCACCAATTTTAATGTAAACTTGTTTGATAACACTTATCAAATTTTCTATTTCTAAAATAGATTTCTATTCTAGAAATAGAAATGGAGGACTAATTTCACTCTTCTCCCTCGCACGCCTCTTCTCTCGCCTCCTCCTCCACCTCTTCTCTATCTCCTCCTCCTCCTTCGCCTCCGCCTCTCCTCCGCCTCTCGCACCGACACCCTCCGCCTCTTCTCGCACCCCGTAGCTCGTTCCCGCGGGCGGAAGCCCTCAACGATCCGAGCACCGATGCCCTCGGCCTCTTCGCACCCCCGCCGCTCGTTCCCGCGGCCGAAGCCCTCGCAAACGGATCCGAGCACCGACGCCCTCCGCCTCTTCTCGATTTCTCCCAACCCTAATTTCACTCCTCTCCCTCGTACGCCTCTTCTTTGCCTCCTCCTCCGCCTCTTCTCTCGCCTCCTCCTCCTCCTCCGCCTCGCCTCTCCTCCGCTCCGCCTCGCTCCGCCTCTCCTCCGCCTCTCCTCGCTCCGCCTCCGCCTCCGCCTCCGCCTCCGCTCCGCCCGCCTCGGCCTCGGCCTCCGTCTCTCCTCCGCCTCGCTCCGCCTTCGCCTCCGCCTCCGCCTCTCCTCCGCCTCCGCCTCTTCTCCGCCTCTTCTCTTGCTCATCCACATCTGCTCGCGAATCCACCCCTCGCCGCAACCTCCGCCTCTTCTCTCGCCTCACGTTCCGCCTCTCGCTCCGCCTCTTCTCTTGCTCATCCACATCCGCTCGCGAATCCACCCCCTCGCCGCGACCTCCGCCTCTTCTCTACCTCTGTTTCGCCTCTGTTCCGCCTCTCCTCCGCCTCTTCTCTGCCTCTTCTCTTGCTCATCAAACGAATTTCTATTTATGAAATAGAAATTTTATTAAGTTATCAAACAGATTTTTTTCCTTAGAAATTCGTCCAAAAATAAAAATAGAAAAATTTATTTGTTCAAAAACAATTTCTGAAGCAATGTTGTCACGCACCCCTAACTGAGCCGTCGTTCAATCTACTTCCGGCAAACACCCCAACGAATTTTCGGACGACATCCACGGCAAGAGCAGATAAATTTCCCTTCACTTCACCCCAAACCGGCACGACTCGACACCACGCCATCCCGGAGCGTCGTTCAAAAGATCCGAGCACCCGAAGTTCATTTGCCGGGCCGGTGAATAGGCGGTACTCTTTCCGAACACGCAGGACCTTAGGATAGGTCTTGGTTGCGTCCTCGGACCATGCGCGAGATCTTTCTAGCGACACGGAACCGACAGATCCGGAAAATCTGGGAAGAGCGGCCGTGCACGTGTGCGGTAACTTGGGATAGCACGTCCCGCTCGTCTCCCCATCTCCCCATCTCCCCATCTCATTCGCTACGCCGCTTTCGTGCTCGGATTGGGCACCTTTCGACCCTTTCTTGGCTAATAAGTTGGATTGGCCAAAGCGCGTGATTCCAATTGAGGAAGCCTCGTTCGACTTGCCCGAATTGGAAGTTCGCCATCGTCGACGTTGTTTTCGATGGACAATCGCTCGAGAGAGGAGCGACCCGCCAGATTGGACTGGAGGGGACTTATACGATCTTTCGATAATCACCGTCCACGCATTTCTTATTGCCTTTAAATTTATACGTACTTTCGATCCTTTTCAAATGAGGACACGATGAGGCAAACTGGAGCGACACTTTAGGCATTACCCATGTTGAGATATGAGGAAAATCTACACCCCCTTGGAACTCCGCGAGAGGGAAACTCTAGCGTGCGATATATTATGCGCTTGATTTCGGCAAATACATTTCCCGTCTTACATTAGAAATTCCGGATTCACCTTCTGTTATAAAAACATACGTATTCACATGAATTGAATAATTTGGTAATAGAATTTACCAGTGAGCGTAATTATCTCCAAATCACTAAAATTTTGATTTATTTAAGTGATTTATGAATTGAAATTCAATGTATAATTTAGTTCTTGAACTTTCAGTTTATTTAATGCGATTCATGAACTTTTAATATGTGTTTAATTTAGTTTAAACTGTTCAATGTTATTTCCAAACTTGAATTAATGAAATGATAATATCAAATACCTTCAAACATGTACCAAAAGTCTATATATTACATTATAAAATTAAATATTCACGAACCCTACTGCGTATTAGGCAAAATTTCATGGATTATATTGATCAAAGTAAAATTTTTTGGATTATATTAGACTTCGAGCTAAATTTATGGATCATTTAAATTTATTGATCATTTGTGTGGTAAATTATTTTTTTGGACTGGCAGCCGATTTAATAAAAAAAAATGTATAAAAATAACCGGGGGCGAAAGGAAAGAAATGATAAATTGCCGTTCAAAAACGCTGCGGCATTGTTTGGTTCCACACGAACGAACGAAGGAGAACCGGCGATTGCGAGGCGGCGAAGGCACAAACGAAAAGGCATATGCTCTCTCGCCTCCCCACCTCCCTCGAAGCCGCAACGACACCGAATTTCGCCGCACGGGCTCGCCGCCGGCGACGACGACGCTCCCGAAACCTCCGCCGGCTCCGTCAAGACCTCCTCCGCGCGTAGCGGCTCCCGGCGTCGAGCGGCGGATTTGCATTCCGGCGAGCGAGGGGAAGCGGAGAGCGGGGGCGGAGATGGGGAAGAAGAGGCTGAGGAAAGGAGAGCAGCAGCAGCAGCAGCAGCAGCAGCAGCAGCGGCGGCGGCAGCCACAGCAGCAGCAGCAGCAACAGCAGCAGCAGGAGAAGAACAAGCCCAATCGGAAGGTGGCCGAGCTGACGCGGATTCGGATAGCCGAGAGGCTCGAGCAGTTTCGCGCCTCCAGGCAGCAAGGTGCGCTTTAGTCAGCTCGAGAAGTCTGTCGTTCGTCGTCGGTGTCGCGTTCGCTCGTACGATTCGCGTCGGTGTTTTTCTTTTCCTTTTTTTTTCTCCTTCTTTCCGGGGAGTGGCTGCGTGAGAGAGCTCGTTCGGAGTCGATGTTCGCTTTCGTTTGTGATTGGCGTTTCGAGCTTGGTTGCTGCTGAATGCTGTCTGAGCATGACGAGCTCTGGGGCTTTTCAATCTGATTTTCGCGTGTGTATGAGGATTTCGCTGGAGCGGAGACCTTGGACTGAGGTTTTGGGCGAACGGGTCCGGAGTGATGAGGCAGAATGTCTAGCTCAATGTTGTTGAGCGGTGTGAAAAAAGAATTTTTGATTTTGCAGTCTTTCTTTAGGATTTCTACTGCATTGAACCCCTGAATTTGCTTCACTTTCTAATGCTTTAGGTTTTCGAAGATCATTGGAACATGGCATAGTGTAGTTAGATGGCTGTTTGTTATTTGTAACGATGCATATGTATTTGCAATAGGCGATTCATATGATATGGGAGATAATTTGTTGTGAAGGGATGGGAGAGTGTTTTCAGAATGTCTCATGTTCCTACCACACCGTAGTTGCCTCAGAGGAGGTGGTATCCCATGAGAAAAACAGTGCTCTTAGGATGGATAACTGATCTATGGGTTAATAAACGTCCAAAACTGTTCTCAGTCATGAAGAATCGCTCCTGAAAGTTAGAACTAAACCGACGAAGTCCAAGTACTTTCTCCCCCTTTTATATCTGACCAGTTGCACCAATACATACAAACATTCAGTGGGTTCTCTTTTGGGGATTTTTAGGATTGATCGTTGTGAATTATCTTGATCTGTTCTGTGGCGATAGGTCATAATGCTTCCTAGGGAGATATTAAATGTGTGCAAGGTGTAGCTATATGTTGTTTATTTCATCGTTTGATAGGTCAGTGAAGTATTGACTGAATCGTTATCTCAATTTTCTTCTCTAACATATATATGACTATTCATTTTCTTCTTGTGAGTACTTTTGTTTATGCTCTAATTAACACATCTTGAATTAGATGCTTTCATCATATTTTGTTTATCAGGATGAATAACAAGCTTTGGAAACTTAGTTTTGGTTGAATTCACTGGGATGTTCTGGTTTAGGGCTATTCTTGCTTCCTGGGTTTCTCCATTTTATTTATGCGGTTTGCTTGTTTGGATGAGTGTCCCTTTAGAAGGAAAAAAAGAAGAAGAGAAAAAGTCCTTTGTCATTTTGTGAACATTGCATGCAGTGTTAACATTTGATGAGAACCTGTCAAATCATGAACGAGCTGTAGTGCATGAAGTCTGCAGGAAGATGGGAATGACATCTAAAAGCTCTGGGTGAGTATTAGGATGTAAACTTTTCGTGTCACTATGAACATTCTCGAGTGATTTATACTTGGGTAAGCTCATTCTGAAAATAAAAAAATGGGTGCTGATATTGATAATTCACTTTTGGGATTCCTTTTCTTGGATGGTCATGGTTCAGGCGTGGCAATCAAAGGCGTGTTTCTATTTACAAGTCTAAAGGGAAGGGGGAAAACTCAGAAGAGAAGGGGAGTATGTCTAATTTGACATTATCTCAGGAGGCTAAGGAGATTTTGAATGATCTGTTCATAAGATACCCACCAGGCGAGGGAGGGACTAGTGAGCAAATTGCTGTAAAACATACAGAAAAAAGCGAACGAAGAAAAGAAAGGCAGAGAGATGACATATTTTGCAGGCCTCCAATGGATAAGGCAGATATCACAAAGAAGGTGGAATCACTTTCCGCTAGATTAGAGAAGGCTGCAAACCTGAAACAGGTTCCAGATCTATTATCTTGCTCACATCAATTTATAGATTTCTTTTCTTGGTTTGGGAGTGTCTTTACTGGTGTTTTCAATTGGTTGGAATATGGTTTACAAGAAATCCATGGTAATATCGAAACTTGTCTGATTTTACACGTGCAGATTACTGAAGAGAGATCTAAGCTTCCCATTGCATCCTTCAGGGATGTCATCACGTCATCTGTAGAGTGTCATCAGGTTATTTTTGCCTTATGCTTAATATCATATAGGCTATTCTTATAAACATATGCATTTGTTTTTAGTATGCTGATTTCCAATGTTGTCATTCGAGGACTTTTCTGGACATACGCTTGACTATAATCTTGAATTCATCCTTGGACTCATTGCTTGCTCTGTATCCAAAGCAGGTAGTTCTTATATCTGGTGAGACTGGATGTGGAAAGACCACACAGGTTAGGTTACCAACTCTTTGCTTTGTTTTCTTTATGGTACATAAATCATGTTTAATCTGAAATATTCTGTGGAGGCATGCTCGCTATCCTGTGGCTGTTGCTTTTCCAATTGAAGCCCTAATCCTCCGTCGCATTCCTGTATACTTTAAGAATCGGAAGACATAATATTACCGTTTTGACGCAGTTTTGGAAATTATGGTTATGTCGAAGTTTATTTGAAGATTGAATTTCATTGGTTCCCAGCAAACTGTAGAGTTGGTTTTATTGGGGTACGATAATATCCTTTGCAAAGCTTGAAATTCTGGTTAAACGCCCCAAATAGCTCAAAGGCTATTCTTTATCACCACGCTTCCACCTTCCGAATGTGGAGGGGTAGTCATACTTCTGCCTCCCCATTCTCGTGAGAGATGGTGGCCAATAGGCAAGCCCTAGTGTTTTTCTTAAGTTAATTTATTTTGAATCTATTTTTTTTCTAGGACCTGTGCTTTTAGAAAGATGAATTTGCTTGGAATGACATAACCGTTAAATGTTTTTATTACTCCATTTTGTTGTGGCACAAGTGTTACATGTTTCAATCTTTTGTTCAAGCAAACAACAATCCCGAATTGGCAATCTCAACTGCTTATCTCAAAGCTGACTTTATGTGGCCTCAAGTTGAGGTGATTAAATGAAGGGCGATTGTCTCTGGTGTCCAACATGAAGGCCAAGTGGTTTGACTTTGTTTATAGGATGACATCGATTGACTGTATATTGCATTTGTTATCACATGATTTGGTTGGGTGATTATGCTGTGAAAGTATCTGGGCTTACATGTTTTGATTTGGTGTTTTTGACGGTGAAAATATCGGGGTTTACATGTTTCGATACGCTACCTTTTTCGATTGTAAGTTGTGACATTTGGAGATGGTTTCTTGAATTGTTGGTCCAAGTGGATGCTTTTTTTTATACATTAATCATTTAAGATCTTTATAAAATTTAAGAAGCAGATTTTTGCTATTTCCAATATATTCTGAGGATTAAATGTAGCATGTAATCTTCAGGTCCCTCAGTTTCTTCTGGACTCGATGTGGGCTAAGGGTGAGGCGTGTAAGATTGTTTGTACCCAACCTCGGCGAATCTCTGCAACGTCCGGTGCGTTAGTCTGGCTAATTAAAACTCACTCTATCTGACTCTTGTGTTAAAAACTGATTGTCTTCTGTTTCTGTGTAGTTGCTGAGAGAATATCTTCTGAAAGAGGAGAAAATATTGGAGAGGATATTGGATACAAGGTAATCAGTGATATCTCACCGAGCTAGTTGAGTGTAGTGCATCTATGTTCAAATTTCAATTACCTAACGGACCTTTTGAAGCTAAAAGTCGAATACTGTAATGCATAGTTGAGATATTGTTTTTTTTGTGAACCATAGATGCTTGGTTATGACCTGTCCACGCATTATACCTTTCTTGTTACTGTTATATTGTGTAGTTGGGGTACTCTAGGATGCAGTACAATCTTCTATTCGTTGAGCATATATTTTTTTCTTTTTTGGTCAACTCATCAAACTGCAGCAATTGAATTGTCAACTGAAGAATAATTTTGACGAGATTCATTTGTTTGGCTGCCAAACTTGGTCTCTCCTAAACTAGAGATGGACCGACCTATTTCTGAGACAAGCATCGGCTTGTGTTAGGTTTACCCTCAATTCCTACGTAACTGTTATATCGAGCCGCTGGAATTGAATCCTAAAGAAACCCTTGCCAATGCTTAATGTACAATGCTTATGAAGTTGCGAATTAATTGGAAATTTCTGTAGCCTGTGTCTCTATTCTCAAATCTTAACGTGTTTCACTGGATATTCCATTGCTTTTTACTTGTTACAGATCTGAACGGACCTATGATTGGATTATTAAGGAACATTAGTTCCTCTCATTATGACACTGATTTTATATCCATTTACCTTTTTTGAATATGTCGGTAGCTGGTAATTAATTATATGCTTCCAAAATGTCAGATACGGCTGGAAAGCAAGGGAGGGAAGCACTCATCAATTGTTTTTTGCACCAATGGAGTCTTACTGAGAGTGTTAGTTTCAAAAGGAGCTGGTGAATCAAATGGTGAAGCCTCCAATAGGCACTTGAAGCATCCTTTATCCGACATAACTCACATAATTGTGGTACTGTGTCATGAACCTCTCTATTTTTGTTTCTGAGTAGAGGCTTTGTATGAAGGATGACTTTTCCTGGTTGGATTAATTGACAACAGTCATTTGTTATCAACCTGAAGAGATAAAAGCGTTGCAAATGCAGAGTCTTGGGCAGTTATCCTTGCTCTAGAATACTGTACATAATGCTTTGGTTGTGACTGAATATTGATTTTAGCAGCATCTCTTTGTTGGGTCTGGTATGAGTTAGTCATACTTGAATCAGTTGATGGCTGAGAAGTTAATTTCTGTAGCATATGAGAGAAATCAGACTGTATCCAACTCAAGATGGTTCTAGCGGCATTCGAAGTCAATTTCTTAGCATCATTCACAGGGTTTCTGAGGGAACCAGAATCTAGGATCTTTGCCCAAACTTTTGGTATTTCAGTGTTCCTGATCACCTAAGTTCAAGTTAAGGGGACATAAGTCTGCGATGAAATGGTGCTAGCTTGGGTTAGAAGGAACTATGGTGACAGTTACAGCACAAGCCTGATAAGTATCTGAAATCGTATGCTATGACTTGAATTCTAAAGTATTGCAAACCAGCAAAATGAGATTTGCACCTTTCTTTCTAAGGATGAAAGTTAAGCTGTTTGGAAACCATGTTGTTAGCAGCTACAGCATTCATACTTCAGCAATTGCTATAGGATGCATCCTGGGATTTACCAGGGTTACAAGCCAAGCCATCCAGAACAATACCCCCATGGTACCCCCTCTAGGCAACTAGTCTTTGTAAGGCATTAGTGGGGTTCATAAATATTGTGTCAGATTTGTTTAATATCTATCATGAAAACGGGTTTATAACTTGCTATGTCTTGAAGATGACTATGGGCAAGCTGTCTCTGGTCAACAGTATCGGTCAAAGAGGTTTTAGAAAGATTGTGCTGTTGGAACTTGACATTTGCCAGTTTTATCCAGCCATATATATCTTTGCTTTCTACATTTTCTACTACTATTTCAATCACAGCATTTACCTGTTTTGATGGTGAACAAAACCATTTTGCCTGTGGTAATGTTTCCTTTTCACTTGGTAGGATGAAATTCATGAAAGGGATCGCTTCTCGGATTTTATATTGGCAATTCTAAGGTAATTTTGATTAATATGGAATCTCCAGGAGTTACCACTCCAATTCAGTAGCAATTTTCATGTCTGCATGCACCAGTACGTTTTATGTCATAAATTATGTCCACTTTATTTAGATAAAAAATCAGTAAGAGGTGTTGTGTGGGCCTATTCAGTAAACCTGCTGCTACTATGCTAGCAATGGTCTGAATTGTGTGGAATGTTGATGATTCCGTTTCCACTGGTGGGCTGAAGGTCTGGTGGCATTGTTGGAGGTTGAAGATCGATGTTGGACACTTTGGCGTGTGTGTAGCACAACTTGGGTAGGACTAAAACTGCTGCTTGAGTTGGCAGCAAAAACAATGGGGAGACTGTTGATGAAATTTGATGTTCTTGTTTGATGTTAAAATGCTACTTTTGTTAAGTCTAGCTAGTGCGATGATGTGAATACAGTGGCAGTTATGATACTTGTATATTTTTTGCAGAGACATGCTTCCATCGTACCCACACCTGCGTCTGGTTAGTCCCTTTTTTCCTTCTTCTCTGTATTAAAGATATTAAAACGGGATTTAGATGATTTAATTATGGACAATCTACTATCCCATTGTATAACAGGATGATAATCCTGCATAGACATTCTTAATTTTCTCCACGGATTAGTGTTAATAATACTCTGAATGTTAGAACATTTGCCTCCTTTTTCTTTTCTTCTTTTTCTTCCATATCATACACTAAATTTTCTCAATAATTTATTTACAGATACTAATGAGTGCCACTCTCGATGCTGAACGGTTCTCCAACTATTTTGGTGGCTGCCCAGTTATTCGTGTCCCGGGTTTCACTTACCCTGTAACGGCTACAATGATATTCTTACAATTTTCTCATTTTGGGTTTAGTTTATCCTGCAAACTGAATATAGTTATACTCCGCTTTACTTTTCAGGTCAGGATTTTTTACTTGGAGGATGTACTGACAATGCTTAAATCAATACAAGAGAATCACCTGGATTCCACTACATTCGGCATCACTGATGAAAACCAAATGCTGACAGAGGAAGATAAGGTTGCTTTAGATGATGCTATTAATTTGGCATGGTCCAGCGATGACTTTGATCCGCTACTTGATTTAGTTTCTTCAGAAGGAACGCCACAAATTTATAATTACCAGCATTCCTTAACTGGGATGACACCTCTAATGGTGTTTGCTGGTAAGGGTAGGGCAGGTGAGGTCTGCATGCTGCTCTCTTTTGGTGCAGACTGCCTCTTAAAAGCAAAGGATGGTGCAACTGCACTGGATTGGGCTGAAAGTCAAAACCAACAAGAAGCTGCTCAATTGATTAGAAAGCAAATGGAGAGTACCTCATCAAATTCAGTGGATGAACAACTGTTGCTTGATAGATATCTTTCGACAGTTAATCCTGAACTAATCGATGTAGTTCTTATAGAGCAGTTACTGAAGAAAATTTGTACTGATTCAAAAGATGGAGCAGTCCTTGTTTTTCTTCCAGGATGGGATGATATCAATAGAGCCAAGAGTAGATTACTTATGTCCCCCTTCTTCAAAGATACTTCTAAGTTTGCCATTTTACCTCTTCACTCCATGGTCCCGTCTATGGAACAGAAAAAGGTTTTCAAACGCCCACCCGTTGGTTGCCGCAAAATCATCTTGTCAACTAATATTGCTGAGACTGCTATCACCATAGATGATGTTGTTTATGTTATTGATAGCGGTCGAATGAAAGAGAAAAGCTATGATCCTTATAACAACGTGTCGACTCTCCAGTCTTCATGGATTTCAAAAGCCAGTGCAAAGCAACGAGAGGGTCGGGCAGGCCGTTGTCAACCTGGTACATGCTATCATCTTTATTCGAAATTACGAGCAGCTTCTTTGCCTGATTTCCAAGTACCTGAGATCAGAAGAATGCCAATTGAGGAACTTTGTCTCCAGGTGACCATTTTTGTGCAACTGCTATATGCTCTTTTAGATAAGGGAAAGCATGTCTATGGGGCCTCTCACTTCTAGCTTTTAATTGACAATGCTATTTGAAAAAGCAACCTGTAAAACTTTGATGTAGAAGACAAAAACATGAAGTTACTCCCTCTTACTTTTTGCCTTTTCTTGTGTTTATTGAAATTTTGAGCGGAAATATATGTGAGAAAAGATCGATTAATAAAAGATGCAAAATGGTAATTTAAGAAGTTATAAATTCTAACTGTTGTATTTAGAATAAAATAAATGTCAAAGGGAAAGCCAACAGTTATAAATCACGCATCCAGTCTAAATGTCAGAGCAAGAAGTTTAAGGCATCAAAACATGCTCATAATGTTTCTCCTTGCTTTGATAGTTTTGAGTAGGTATTGATAGCAAAAAACCGTGCAAGCCCAAGAGGGTGCTGTATTAATTTGGTTAATATCTTTTGGCAGGTGAAGTTGCTTAATCCAAATGGCAACCTTGAGGACTTTTTAATGAAGACTTTGGATCCTCCGGTTTTTGAAACCATACGGAATGCAGTCAATATACTCAAGGATATTGGTGCTTTGTCTCTTGATGAAAAATTGACGGACCTTGGGCAGAAGCTTGGTTCTCTGCCTGTTCATCCACTGACAAGCAAGATGCTTCTCTTTGCCATATTGATGAACTGCCTTGACCCAGCATTGACTCTTGCATGTGCTTCTGACTACAGGGACCCATTCACCCTGCCAATGTTACCAAATGAAAAGAAAAAGTCAGCAGCAGCTAAAGCTGAGCTGGCTTCACTGTACTATGGGCAGAGTGATCAACTAGCAGTTGTAGCAGCATTTGAGTGCTGGAAGAAAGCTAAGGACAAGGGTCAAGAAGCACGCTTTTGTTCTCAGTTCTTTGTATCCTCTAGCACTATGAGAATGTTATCGGGCATGCGGAAACAGCTCCAAATGGAGCTGACACGCAATCGGTTCATTCCTGAGGATGTTTCTACTTGTAGCTTGAATGCGCATGATCCAGGTATAATTCATGCTGTTCTGGTTGCCGGTTTATATCCATCGGTTGGGAGATTAGTACCGCGTCATAGAAGTGGAAAACGTTTTGTAGAGACTGCTAATGGTGATAGAGCTCGTTTACATCCTCATTCAATAAACTACAAGTTATCATTCTTGAAAACTGATGATCAGCCCTTGTTCATGTATGATGAGATAACACGTGGGGATGGGGGTACTCTTTTACGAAATTGCACCGTGGTGGGGCCACTTCCAGTTTTGTTGCTGGGTACTGAAATTGCCGTGGCTCCTGGGAACTCTGACGATGACGATGACGATGACGATGACGATGACGAAGACGATGGTGATGATGGTGAAAGTGACTATGATGAAGACAGCGATGAGAACCAAACAAAAAATAACGACAACTCACAAGGAAGAGATGGAGAACGGACCATGTCCTCCCCTGATGCACCAGTAACAGTGGTTGTTGATCGATGGCTTCCCTTTGGTTCCACTGCACTTGATATTGCGAGGATATACTGCTTGAGAGAGCAACTGTCTGCGGCAATCCTATTCAAGGTGAGGGATTTTCTTCTGAATGTTTCTATTCTTAAACTTGGATTGTTTCACTTTGTTTCATGATTTTGATCAATTGAACATTGTTTTATAGGTCATTCATCCACATGAGGTTCTTCCTCCAGTCCTTGGGGCTTATGTATATGCAACAGCGTGCATCCTATCTTATGATGGTTTATCAGGGATCTTGTCACCCTCAGGACATGTTGACTCATCAATGTCAATGGTGAAGGCAGATGAGAGTGATGAACTCATGCCAGATAGGAGGAAACTTGGTGAGTTCCTTAGATTCCTGATGAGGCCTGACAGACATCATAACTCAACATATTCATACTGGGAAGCTGGGTCATCTCTGTACACAGAAAAGCAGAACAATAATGACTTGTCAAATCAAAATATTCAGCAGCCATTTTCTCCAGCTTCCACAAGTGTGCAAGCGAAACCTCCATCTGAAGATTCTACTACAGTTGGCCATGGTCCAAGAGGTCAGAAGCCAGGGTTAGCTGCATCCAGGGAAAAGCAGAATACTTCATCCAGGCAAAAACAGATATACAATGACTTGCCAAGTCAAAATATTCAGCAGCCATTTTCTTCAGCTACCACGAGTGCACATGGCAAATCTCCATCTGAAGTTTCTAATGTAGTGCCCCATAGTCCAAAAGGTCCAAAAGCTGGGTTTTCTGCATCCTGGAAAAAGCAGAATACTAATGGCTTGTCAATTCAAAATAACCAACAACCATTGTCTTCAGCTTCTACAAGTGGGCATAAGAAACCTCCATCTGAAGTTTCTGCTTCAGTTGGCCAGGGTTCAAGAGGTCCGAAAGCTGGGGTATCTGCATCAAAAAAGAAGCAGAAAAATAATGGCTTGTCCAGTCAAAATAGCCAACAGCCTTCAACTTCAGATTCTATGAGTGGGCATCCGAAACCTCCAGCTAAAGTTTCTACTTTAGTTGGTTATGGCTCAAATATGTACGGACCTTATGGTCCGAGGGGAGATTCTCTTAAGAGGCAGCGTGGTGGTGGCTCTGGTTAAGGTGGTGGTCACTGATCAACAGTTGGACGAAAGTGCCTTGGGCAAAGTAATTGATAGCGTATGAACCTGGTCACGTGGTCCTCGTTGCATTTCAAAATGAGTGGAACTCATGGAATCAATGACGGCCACTGAATTAGCAATGGTTACATTGCATGAAAAGTTTGAATAGGTCATATTTGGGGCTTTCATAAAGGTGCTAACGCAGCAGAAGATCCTGACAGGTGTTGATGCAGTACGCTGTACCTCAGCCGAAACCAAGATAACTGGACCTGAAAGATGCAAGTCGCTCCAATCCTCATTTGAGAGTCCAATATCAAATGAAACGCTAGGCAGGGTTGCATCAGTAATAAATTTTGCATTTTGACTCTGAGTTGGGACCTCTCTTCGGCAGGCGGCTTCTTGCTCATGCCTTTTCTTCGGGCCTTCTGCCATTCCTTGCTTCTACTGTATGCTGTCACTTTCTTTTGCTTGTATTTTATTTATAGACGAGCCAAGTCTGTTCTTCTTTCCCCTCTTTTTGGTCAATGACGAATGCGGTCCATTGCTGTTGGTTACGCTAGAATTATAGTTTTTCTTATAATCATATCGAAAATACTAGAGTAAATGTGATCAGTTAGGATGTTTATTTCTTTTCTTTCTCGCATTTCTGCCTTCTTCCTTTGATCTGGACAGATAGTTGCATGCTGAGATCTAGCTTGTGCTTGAGCAAGGGAAATGAGATGAATTTGAATTACTCCGGGACGGTTTTAACGTGTTCATGAGCCTTTTGAGAAGGGTCTCATGTCATGAAATTGCAGTGAGAAGATTCCTTGTGTGGTCCGGGACGATGGCGAGGGGTCACAGCTGACGTTCCTGTACTTGTTTCCCGAAGTGAACTAACTGTCGGGTTTTCATTTAGTGCTGGCTCTCCGTTATATTGTTATGATGGAGAGCAGAATTTGGTGCCGAAATCTGCTTTCAAGTACCACAGCTTTCCGACCTTGATCATGATGTATGTACACACGTTTTCTTTTGAAGGATCTGGCTGATTGAAGTCATTTCGCGTTTCAGCAAACGCTGCAAGTCGGTATGATGAACCCGTGTCATTGTTCTGGGCATGCTCGTTCATAAGAGCGCACCTGGGCGTATGGACATAATGAACTAACATGAGCAATTTGATCGCTTGACGCACCACATCAATGTCTTAACCAATGATGACAAAATTTTCTGATCGTATCGAGCTCTAATTTTCCCCTTTTTAATGACTTTGCCTCTCATTGGGTAGATACATAGATAAATGATAGAGCATAGTCTGGGTTGGGCCGGTCCAACACATATTTAGAAATCAACCTGTACAGTGTTGATTCTCAATTTTTGGGATTGAGGACTAGTCCAATCCTATGGGTCCGGTCTGGTTCTAGGATTAATTCGAAACCGGTCAATTATTTTTTTGTTTTATTTTTGTATTCCTTGAAAGAACAAACATATTATTGCAATTTACATATCCATCAACAATGGGACATTAAGCAATCAAATTATGAATATCAATACAAATCAAACATAAATATAAAATAAGGCAACGATATAAATTGTGCACTTGTTAAAAGTACTAAATTGTAAAATTGAATACATAAGGCGAGCAACAAGGCAAGCAAGGCAAGCAAGGCAAGCAAGCGAGCTAGGCTAGGGCGAGTGAAGAGAGTTGCTAATTTTTTTTATTTTTTTATTTTGGGGTCGAATTAGGGTTGGTTTCCTTATTCCTTCTAATTTACACGGCAAACTAAATTGTGAAGAAAATAGAGAAGGAGGTGTTAGGGTTTTGTTAGTGTGTTTATATATATAAGATTGGTGCGAGTTGGATTAATCTTAAACTTTCAGGACCAAAAATCAACTCACATTGTGTAGGGTTTAAAGTTTCTACGACCAAAGGCCGACCTAGTCCTTCTGAGAACCGGGCTAAGATCGATCGGGTTGGGCCGATCTAGGATTTGGTCCAGGCTCAACTTTGGACCGATGCTTGGTATGATCAAGACAATTTACTATGGTAGAAGAAACTTCAAACTTTTTCTCCCAAAAAACTGCTTTTTTTTTTTTTTTTTTTTTTTTTGCGTTGAAGCAATTAGTAGGAGAGGGTGATTCTCTAGCTCTTTTTGTCCATCTTTATATTCTTGGTCTGAATTTTTTCGAACTTCTTTTACTAACGAACGGTGGAAGTTGTCTAAGATGGCACGAGCACTAGTTTTCTTAAAATTATCTGAATTAATTTGGTTAGAAGTCAAGTGTTAAGAGTTTAAGAGGTAAGGGGACTACCTTTCATCGTAGCATTTTGTCCAGCCTCGTCGGGGGCACCTGAAGTGTGAAACCCTGAATCAATCAGGACGACACGGGAGAGGGGGACCGGGTCTCAACAATTGCGCGTTCCTAAGATCGTATGGAGAGATGAACCAGTCAAAGTGCACGAAAAGCTTGCCTGATTGGCCCGACCGTTGAGTCGGAAAAGAAGAAAAATTGCGATGAAACTTGAAAAAGCAACTCTTTCCAGACCTCATTTCGGAAGGAGTACGTGAGGTGAGGTGAGAACCTATGTAGCACGGACACGGACACGTGACACGTGACACAACACAACACGACACGTCGACACGTCATTTCTTAAAAATAGAGAATTTCGACACGTTCCGACATGTTATATATTAAATATATTTTTATATATAATAAAAATAGCCTAGAATTAATTTACACAAAAAATATTAAATAATATCATTCATTATTTTAATTTGTTACAATAATACACAAAACTTAGAGGAAAAAAAACATTGTTTAAAGAAAAATGATGAAATGATATTTTTAAATTTATTTATTTATCATATATAGCATTTTTTATTACTTCTTTCAGAGTAAAAGACTTAAAAAAAATAAAACAATTCTAAAAAAATAAAACTGAAAAAAAAATTGACCCCGTGTGTGTATATTTATAGCAATTTTATTAGTTATTTTATTACTTCTTTTGTGTATATTTATATTTTGACCCCTCAAGTATTATAAATTTTTAAAATTGACCCCGTGCGTGTCGGAATCGCGTGTCGAAATTCTGGACTCGCGTGTCAAAGCGTGTCGGAAAGAGTTGACCACGTGTCAAATTTTTCGACACTCGTTGACCGCGTGTTGGAGCGTGTCAAGATGTGTCGGACACGACACGAAGGTTTCTGGAGAGTGTCCGTTCTACATAGGTGGGAACACAATCGAAGTCCTGAGATTTGCCGGCTCAATCAGTCCTGAGATTACCCTCCAGGATCAAGATATTTGTGGGCCTATATTATGTGAAAAATATTATATTATCTTTTTAGTACATCGCCTCAATTGTTATTAAGTGTGTGTGTGTGTATTTTTTTTAATGAGTACGTGACATAAACATTAAGTTCCAAAAAAGAATTTATGGGTACCAAAGCCAACTGATAAAATTCATCTGGATAGCCGACATTGTAGCAAAGGCTGGCTTGTATATGCACTGCCATCAAAAGTTTTAGGACGGTAATGAAGAGCTTTGAAAGTTAAATTGGAACTTTGGCTTAAAAAGTTTCACAATAAAATCGAAAAATGAACCTTGTGAGATCCCTTTACAAACGATCAAAGCCTAGACTTGCCTATATAAAGACGATGTCGCCACTCGCTTCGATTTATACCACGCTGCTTCCTAAGAAGAGTGCATTTGCCTATTTCATCGTAGCAATTTGCTCGAAATAATATCAATTTGCGCTAGGATTCCGGTCCATCGCTAATTAGTAAAGCCTCTTGAATACACAACTAGAAAAACTATATAGGATATAAAGATGATGCCGCCACTCATTTCGATTTATGCCAAATTGTTTTCTAAGAACGGCTTATCTACTAGGGCTGATCAGTTCTAGGGTGATAGGTTCCAAAACTATTACTTAGAACCTTCTCTATTATTATTGGTTCCTAGTTTTTTGACCCTGAAACCTACTTTGTTCGCCTGAAATCAATTTTGGAACCTATCAAAATTTTCCAGTCCTATTCTAGGATTTACTCGAGAATCTATTTTATTTTATTTTATTTTATTTTGGTTTATTTTTTACAGCAAAAAATATGAGGTTATGAATACCAAAATAATTCAAAGTTTAAGATGAACAATATAAATCCCTATCCATAAAAAACAATATTCCATAAGATGAATAAGTAATCATGTATAAAAAGTTCAAACACGTAACATAATTCATACAAATTTAGAGGAAGAAAAAATACTAATGAGGAGTTTCAAGAAAGAACAAAGGATGAAGGAGTCAAGAGCTTAGAATTTTGAGGAAAAGAAATTAGGATTTTGACTTTTCAATTTACAAAATCAGTTCTGAAACCAATTCCAAAATAGTGCAATTCGATCCGGTTCCCAAGTGGGTATTTATTTGGAACTTGTTTCCGGATCAATTCCAACCGATTCCAAAAATTTGGAACCTATTCCTGCATCGATTCCAATGGGAACTAGTTCCCGAACTTGTTTTTATGGTGGTTGGAATCAGTTTCGGGGTAGTACCGGTAAGGTTATACACCCCTATCGTCTACAGATTTCATCGTAGCAGCATGCTCGAAATAATATCAATCGGCACTAGAGTTTTGGTCCATCGCTAATTAATGAAGCCTCTTAAATATGCAACTAGAAAAACTATATAGAAGTGATCAACAAGCGTGGTAGTTTTCGAATTTGCTTGATTAATGTGAAAAGGAACTTGGGAACTTGGAAGTCCATAACAAATCCATTCTAAAGTTAATGGGGTAAAGCCAAGGAAAGCAAGTGTATTGACTTTTTCTCGTTCTTCTTTCGTCTTCTCTGTACACTTGCAATGGTGATCAGGTCCTTGGTCTGTCTTATCAGGCGATAATCTCTTCTTTAATAGAGTCTATTATCGGTAACAACTCCTCAAAACCTTTTAAAATCTGACTTTCCACGTTCAAAATTTTAAGTCAAATTAAAAGCAAAAGTAAGCAAGGATGGGCAACGCTTATCTTTGCCTGCACGAGTTCAACTGATCGAATTCCTCCGATCCCACTGATTCTCGATCTGCCTAGCCACCGAAAAGGTGAGAAAAAAAAGGATAAATATATTATTAAAGTATGTTATATCGTTTGTTTACGAGATTTATATACTTACGACTTACATTTGTCATGTTCTTTGTGTCGCTATCAAATCATCATCGCACACCAATCTTGAAAGTCTCCAACCTAGTATAAACAATCATATGAAGTCGCAATCATCGTGGCTATAGTCAACTTTTGAGAGCTAGTCAGGCTTTTCCCATTCCCATGTGGATGTGATGAGCTGGGCTTGAATAGCCTATTTTATTCTATGGTATCTCTCATTCATCTCGGCTAATTTTCAGGATTTTTAATAGGTGACTTGAACATGAGACTTGTCTTGATTAAATATGCAATGAAAGCTCGCTGGACATCGACCCCCGACGCAAACTTCAAAGTTTCAAACTTGTACTGCGATGACTCTCTGCCCTCATATTGCCCTAGTCTTCTCCATTTTTTTCCTAATATGGACTGCTCTCCAGTGGGTACTTAATAGCAAGTGCAATCACCAAAGTCTAACCATTCTCAGTTGACCTTATATAATATGTACATATACGTGTGTACACACATGAAATTAGATCTTTAGTATGGGCCAGGCTTCAAGGTAGGACAGCTGAACATGTAGTGTGACAAAAAGTAAGGTGGACTTCATGGATTTGGTATTGCATAAGTTAGTTGCGGTGGGAAAATACCTTTCTCATTAGTGACGGCGCAAAATCCTGACGATGCACATGCATCTCCCAACACTTAAAAAAAGGAAAGCACTACGACGAATCGTCGTTTTCTTGGTAATCGAGCCAGGATTATGATAATCTACGTCATGCCACACGTCGAAAATTTTGTGCATAATGACAGTGAAACTAGGGTTTACGAGATAGGCTTAGCCCTCCGGTTTTCATGTTGATCGGTGCGATTATTTTACTTCTGGTCCCTAATGCAGCAGAAGTACAAAAGAATAAAAATGTGTAGCGAACTCCAAGAAAGATGTGATATCAACTCAGGGAGATCTATGGAGCTTGAAGTTATATTCAACCGTTGCCAAAAAAATAAAAATTTTTTTTTTTTATTTCTTTGATTGGTGAGATTTCTGAATAATAAAATGTATTGATAAAAATAAAGAAATGGATATCCATGACCGACCTCGTTAAGAATTGGAGTTTGAACACTTGTTAGAGCTCTAGACCTACAAGCACAACGCTGGCTGTAGATCTACAAGTGTATCGAATGGAATTGACCCCATTAACACAAGATCCCTCTAGGCTAGTTTTCTATACCGTTTTAAGGTATATTCATAGACATTTTCAATTCGGTCCGCAATTATCTAGTTTATTAAGATTGGGTAAACATACACACCCTCCACTAGTAGGGTTTTTCCTTAAAAACTCAATTTATCCTTATGTGAATGGTAGGCAAGCCTATATTAGTTGGTTTTGAGAAGACTTCTTGTGAATATTATTTATATCTAAATGCTTGAACCGAGCTTTTGAATGGTTGATGCATGATGAGATTGATGATATCGTAACAAAATTTGTGTATTTTGTTGGGTCAATATCATTGAAAAACCAAACTAGTACTCACGACACATTTACCCAAATTTAGTTTTTCCTCTCACAAGGGATCTTGAATCCATACACACGACTTTACAAAATAATATCCCAATGTGGTGCTCCTATCCAAATCTATCATCTATTAAGATGTTTACATGTCAACACTTGTGGATTTTCCACGTCACATTTGTCTTGCATTTATTCACCACGTGTGTCGACACGTACGCACTTTAACAGCATATTAGGTGGAATGTTGGCAGATGGTATATTTGGGTTAATGGTATTGCTTTAGGTTTTTTCATGAAAAGAAAGTTGATGTGCTACCCATTTGAATTTTTGTTGCAGTGAGTTCTAGATAAATATGTTACGGAGGGTGTCCGTGTGGACTTTTAATGATATTAATCTTATTGCATTTGGCACTTTATAGGACGTACATGGAGTGAGAAAGATAATTTATTTTGGATATGATAGTCAAGACCAATCATACTAGAAATAATAAGGAAACGCTCGTCGCTCTCCTTTTTCCAGTGAATGCTAGCCTAAATTTTTTAAACTAGGATTTAGGTCTAACCACCAGAGTACCAGCCTACCACCTTATGCCAAATCTGGTTATTATGCGCAAAATGATTGCTGCATCTCATTCATACAGACATCGGATTGTGCAATTATCACATTCAACCCGACGTGCGACTGTATTGGACAAATCAAACCACGTTTTCAGTAAAGCAAAGCATCAAATCTGTGCAAATCATACAGCCAGATCTCGTGGGGTGTGATGCACAACCGTGTTCATGCTAGAATCCAGCTGTTTATTATGAAATTGATATGGTGCGAAACCCCAAAACCGAACCACGTGGTTGCATGCATGCTTTGTGTGGCCTTGCGGGGTGCGACATTTTGCCTTTATTGTAAAGACCATCCGCCCGTACCTTCGTCTTCTCCCCTCCTCTCCCTAAGACGAAAGATCCTCCATCTCCGATGGCGGGTGGGTCTTCGCAAGTTCGGAACGGCTCTGTTTCACCATATAGTATTCTCACCGAAAGGGTTCTCCAAACTTTCGCGTCTTCGGTTCGTCGAATGCTGACAGTCAGAACGGCCCGGTCAGAGGAACGCCCGTTAAAATAATGAAAACATTTTCTGCTTCGAACGTAAAATAATGTGATCTATCACGACGTATACATGGAGAGTAGGAGAAGACGACAAAGTGGTCGGTCTCGCCCGCCGCCAAGTCTTGAAAATTCAGAGGCGGCAGGTGCTCTCCATTTTTGACGTCCGACGCATCACCCTCCTCCTTTCCCCGCCGACAAATCTCCGGTCCCGATCAACTGGATTGAAACAAAAACGTAAAGGCATCATCTTCTCATGTCCTTCCGAGATTTGAGTTTGAATTTAGTTGAGGTTTCTTGGCTGAGTAAAACCTTGCTGAAATTCTCGCTTAATAATAACAAAATTGTAAGTAAGATTTCGCATTCTGGACATACCGGCGAAGTAAGGGATATAAAATGATTGGCTAAAAAATAGTTCTTTTTTGCGGTTTTTCCCATCGAGTTGTATCTTAAATTCAAGGTTACCGACTGAGACTTACCAACTATTATATGAAACCGGCAACTTTCCGGTTTCATTTACCAACTTTTTTGCTAACTAAATTTGCAACAGGGTTTTGGTCATCAATTATCATTTGAGTTATTTATTGAGGTTTATTTAATTTTTTTCAGATCATTAAGTTTTTATTAAGTGGATATTCTTATTTGCCTTACTTATTAACTCTTTTCTATGATTGAACTGCCAATAATTCTGTATTACTAACTCTTATTTGGGGTTTTTTCCTTAAAAAAAAAAAAAATACCAGCTTCTCTTGTTATTGATAAGAGATATTTCTATTACTTATCAGCTTTTACTTAACTTTCTTACCAACGCCATATATTTACCAACCATTATATGAAATCGCCACATTTATCTGGTGACTTCCTCTTTATTCCCGATTAAGTGGCTCAATGGAAATGTTAAAAAAAAAAAAAAAAACAAATATAAATGTTGGAAAATAATTCAAATTAGAGTGCAACCCAAATTAGTTGATTGATATTGAAATTAAAGTTGACAACATGTAATTAAGAAAGACAAAAAGTTGTTAAAAGATAGAAAAGTTGTGGTAATTAAAAGAAAATGAACTTGGTAAGTAACTCAAATAATAGTTAAGTAGCCCAAAATCAGTTTATAACTCAATATGAGAAAAGTTGGTGAGTCACTCTAAGTAATATGGGACATTTTCTTTAAAAAGTTGGTAAATACAAATTACTAAGAAATGCAAATGAAAGATTATAAATGACCAGAATAGTTGGTGAATGGTGCTAATTTAGGTCGGTAACTTCTAAAAGAGTGAGTAAATACGAAGGGTTAGCAACCAAGGCAAATAAAAATTGATAGCTCAAAAGAAAAGTTAGTAAATAGAGACTAATTAAAAATTGGTAAGTAACTCTAACGAAAATTGGTAATCTAAATTTAATGGATAATCTAGTGAAAAAAATTGGCTAATCACTCGAATTTAGGTCAATATTTTCTTATAGAGTTAGTACATGTGAAGCATTGATAAGCTATGAAAAGAAAAACTGGGAACTTGGTATAAAAATTGCTACTTTGCAAACTATAACAAAATTTGGTAATTTCAGGAACATGTCTATAAGTTACCAACAAATTACATTAATCATATTTTCTTACCATTTTTTTTTCTGGCACTTACAATACTTAGTGAAATTTATCTGAAAGGAAAATAATCCACGCTTTTTGGTGTGAAACGACATAATACGGCTGTTTTAAAGCAACAATCTTTGTCTCAATGCTGAGCATAGGTACCACAATGTTCAATGGGTCCATTTGTCCTTGTACCTAATTAACGTACATAATTTATGACAAATGCGATTTAGCTTTGTTCCCAACGACCAACAACTAAAGAAAAAAAATTCCCATTGTTGTTAATCCCAAAGTGTAAGTAACTTATCCGAGCAAACTGCATCAACTACGTCCCATTTGATCTTGTTGCAAATTATTAATCACACATTCCTTGTTTATAACAAAGAATCTTAGCCCACAAAAAACAAAAAAATCTTGGAAGGAATTACAGAGGCTCCTAATCATGTTCACACTATACATTAGTAACGAAGATCCAGCTAATTAATTCTGCGATCCAACAGTCAGACAAAGCTTCCCCCTCGTAATCAAACATTAAACCTTGTTTGGTAATTCACCGCCAGTTCACTAGTCCTTGTCATAAGCAAATCTTGAAAAAGAAACTAAGGACATCTATGTGGGATTCCATCATACGACCAACGCCGGATTTTGGCGACCAAGCAAAAAGAATTGGGTTCTTAGTGCATTCAATTTGACTATGTCTCGAACATTATCTAGTCTTTGCTGATGAAATGGTCTTAGTGGCGTGCTTTCTACTCAGTGCTCACCAACTGAGCATGATTAAGGCGGAGATTTCAATCCGGTCCCTCTCTCCGCAAGACGAATTGTTACCGGAAAGGGCGTTTGCAAGAGAAAAGCAACGAGACGAAAAGATTCTCTCAATTCGCCCTGCCCTGCTCCGTCGACACAGCTCCGATGACGGGGTGGTGGAATGCATTAAAAAGAATTTCCAAATTCTTTACATCAAACGCGCTGTTTTTTTCCTCAAAAAACTTAACTCGATTTGACTCCAAATATAATGTCTCTTTAAAAAGAATAAAACCTAAGGCGGGTCAGCGACGGAAGCCAACGGTAGCTTTACCCTACCGTGGCACCCAGGAAGTATGATGAAACACCAGTCAAGAATTTCCTCCACTTGCGACAGGAATTTAATAATCATTTTCTCCCCCCCAGGGGCTTTTCACCAAATGGCATTATCTCCAAGCAAAGCAAAGAAAGAGAGAGATTCTCCAAGGCGTAACTTTCTAGGGTTTGAACTCATCGCATGGAATCGAGCGCTGCCGGTCCACTCACGACATTGAGCCAGCATTTAAAACGTCGTGTTGCAGGAGTCAAGCGCCATCCAATCTTGACCCGGGGGCGTAGGCGGTGGGCCGTCACGTGGAGATGAACGAGGAGCAGGACAAGAACACTGCGAAATCAACGCCCGCAAAGGTTAAATTTCCAATCCTTCGAATGATCCGCTCGAACGCCCCACTACTGAAAAGGAGGTCAAGTCAATCGTGCATGCCAAATGGCGAGAGGAAGGGTCGTCCAAGTCGGCATGTATGATCAAGATCTATATCACGCGCTTCATCGGCACGTACGATGAATTTCCTACTTGACTTGTTAAGCCAAACCCCTAGTGTCGTGGGTTCTCATTAGAAAGTCCACGATCTATCTTTTTGGGAAGAAATATTGACATTACAGAAAAAGTTAGAAAGTAGGTGAGATATAAAGCTTATTTTATGAGATTTATTCACTAACTCCATCTTTTGAGTCTTGCACCTTGATGCGTGCAGGACTTGTTTAGCCCTAAAGGCAACCACCTCTTTAAATTTATAATAATCAATGAAAAATGGATCTCCAATCAGAAATTTTGGTCGAAAAGTATATACAGAATTACTGTTGACTTCACCCTTTTATTTGATGGTCGAGCAGATATCTTCTTCGGTTGTGTGGTAGGCACCGACTAGGAAGTAACATGATCGGGCTCCTCATTATCTGCACCACATATTGGTTTTCTTCATCAAGCTAGACTGGTTTAAAGACCGTGTGTGAACCCAAAAATGAGATGATATAAAGTAATGCTCCATTAAAGAAGCTTGCAAAGTATTATGATAATAGCTACATATGAGAGTTTGAACGAGTGAATTTTATATAATATCTACCACAATATTTCGTATGACTTTATGAATCGACGTCTTATATACTTTATATTATTTACTAAAATAATTGATGTCCCATTTAGAATGAGAGACGACTTTAATCATCTAATGGCCATGTTTTTTCTCCAACTTTACACATATGCAAACTTTCGTGCTCCTAATATTTTATCAGTGAAATTATTTAAGAAAGAAATAAAGTAGGGTAGCCAATACTTTCTGGTAGTAATATTAAAATATTTAGATATCTCTTCTTCTTCTTCTTCTTTTTCCAAAGAAAATGAAATCAAATATGCATAATTAAAATAGAAATTGAAATAAGAGGTAATATCCTAAATATCTCTAAGAGATATCTAAATATCCTAATATTGCTAACACTTTGATTGTCCCAACCTTTCCCTTTATCTTTTTTCTTGTGCATTATTGTCATGTTTAATTCATGACTATCATCAAACAAAGAAACTTCATAAAGATATGGTCCATCATCTAATCAAGTTCCTGAGATTCATCTCCATCAGCAGCATTTGATCTTGAACACATTTTTTCTTTTATTCTTTAATTGTTCATTTATCTATTTTTGTTTTGGGAGTGAAGGTGTTGATTACCCTGCTGCGGAGATGCATGTAAAATCTTTGTATAGATGAAATGCACATTTTCCGTCAATTCTTGCAAAATATTAGATGTGATTATATTGTCATGTTTGAACTGATAATGAGATTTGCACGTTGTGGATTTAGAAAATAAAGACACTACTAATGAGTGTGACCAAGGCATTTATTGTCGAAAAGCTAATTGAGAAATACTTTAGTTTTCAATGTGCACATCGGCAAATCTAGAGAGTTCTTTATTTCTAAAGCATTAAGATTGCCTAGTATTAGTTTTTATCATGCAAATGAATTTATGTTGAGATTTGGTCTTTATCAGCTTAAACTATCGACGAAGCTGAGCTTATGATATGTGTTTGAGATACATGAAACTCTAGCTCGAAGAAATTATCTCGAAATATAGTTGTGCTAGTCATATCATATAAGATGTTCGCATGTTGCCCGAGATAACTAACAACTAACACATCTACACATTGAAAATGTTCAGTCTGATAAATGATTGGGAATTTCACGACTGCGCATGATGTTCTCGACAGGAGCCAACGACCTCGATTTAGTTCGAGATGCTGTATCATTCCAGCTATGACCTCGCCTTATGAGGACAAAGATGTTAAAAATGATTTTGACCAGTGCCGACTTGTCCTGCTGTGGACGGCGGTACAGTTGAAGATATCAAGGGCTCAAAAGCAAAGGAAAAGAAAAAGAAGATGATCAGTGTATGGAAGACCAAATAACGATATTTGTCCCGTTGGCAATTACATAGATACCCTTTCTTGTCTCCAATAATTACTCAAAAGTAGAGTCCACTACCTACGAGCTATGGTCCAACCAAGTGCCGATTCCTGGCTCTTGTAGTGCCGATTCCTGGCTCTTGTTGCGCTAAAGACCACCGGGAAAAAGTTAGGAAAAACAAAATAGTATCAACGTTATTTAAGTGCCTTTTCATATGCTACTGTAGATTTTTAAGATTGGAATTTCTAATATTGTGGCAGAAACAGGCCTTATCAGAGTTTATTTGACACGTGGGAAGCCCTTTTGTCAAATTGGGTGTGTCGTTCTTAATTCAGCTTACACGTGAGATGGGATGTTATGTTACATGTCGCGTGTCCATTCCACATCATTTATTAATGGGGTTCTATTAACTTAAAACTTTTTAGTTTGATGTGCTAACGAGGATCAAGCAAAGTCAATTTTAAAAAAAAATGAAAAGCAATGCTTGTGCTCGAAAATGAAAAACTCAATCCCGGGAGGATACTTAGGATGCGTTTGTTTGCGTTTGTTTAAAAATTGTTCAGGGAACGAAATAGAAAAAAATGTTTATGTTCCGGAAACAATTTTTGAACAAAAAACGCATTTGGTAAACTTGTTAGGGAATAAAAATAAACAGAAACACGTTTGGTAAATTTGTATAATTTTTTATTTCTTTTATTTTTTCTATTTTTTTCTATTTTTTCATTTTTTTCATTTTTCTTTTTTTCTTCTTTTGGCCGGTCGCCGGCCTCGGCCATGGCCGGCGACCGGCCGACGAGGGCCGGCGGCCTCGCCTAGCCACCACGAGGCTCGCCGGCCCTCGGCGAGGCCGAGCTCGCCCAACGGCCGGCGAGGCTCGGCCTCGCCAGGGCCACCGCCGCGATGCCGACTCGCCCGGATCCGGCGAGCCATGGCCGAGGCCGTCGCCGGCGAAAGAAGAAAAAGAAGAAGAAAATAAGAAGAAAATAGAAAAGTGTTTCTCGGTTTTGTTTGAAATAAGAAACATAAATTTGTTGTTTATTTCATTACATTTTTTTGTTTTAACAAAAGAGCAAAAAAGGAAGAAACGCACCTAAACACGTTTCTATTCCTTTTTTGTTCCCAGGAACAAAAAAACAGAAATTTTTGTTCCTGGGAACAGAAACAGGTGCCAGCCAAACGCACCCTTAGCGGATCAAGCAAGTCGATTTACAAAACGAAAAGCTCAATCCGGGGAGGATGTTCAGCAGATCCTGGTGAGAATAAATCTCACCCAGACAAAGCCAGAAGGACAGGACGAAAACTTTTAAAGAAAGAGGAAACAGTTGAGAGTGCTTCAAAGCCAGAAGGACAAGGCGAAAACTTTTAAGGAAAGAGGAAACAGGTGAGATTGCTTTACTCTCTCTCTCTCTCTCTCTTAAATTATTATTTGCCACCGACGACCTTTTTTTTTTTGCCCTTTTGAAATCGCAGCTTATGTTCGACGGTGGCTACCTATACTTTCGGCTTTTAATTTGATACAATACAACGGGCCCATTCCACCACTTATTACATGTTATGTCCCATAGTGACGTGTTCTCGGTTCGTCCAAAAGATCCAAGCCAGCAGCCTTCCTAGGTTCAAGGGTGAATTTTGACTAGATAAAACCTCGCTGAAAGTCATACTTAATAGAAATAAATTTTGAGTAAGATTTCACATTCATTCACTCCATAGACAATCATAGTAAGGGATATAAAAAGTTTAGCCAAAAATAGTTGGTTCTTTTTTTCTTTGTTTTTTACCATCAACTCATATTTTAAGTTTAGGAATCCATTATTTTTTTTTTTGGGATCTGGTGATTGTCGACTCCCAGAATAATTGATTCTCCAAGGGATGCTCTCGGTCAGAGCCACTGTGTGACTTGAAAAAAGGATTTAAAAGTTGCAGAAATTTTCCATGCCGGTATCCACTGTGTTAGACAATCATGTCATTTAGGACAGTTGGCATCTACATCAGCAATTTTTTGTCCGAATGACTACATTGACAAACTACTTAGGATTGATCAAATTAAAAATTTTAGGATTTTTTTTTATGAGGTAATTTTCCTCTCCAATGCTCTTGGGAGAAAGAGGTCTTAGATCTCAATGAATATTCCGAAAACGGAAAATGGTCGCTATCGGATAAAGATAGTATTCCTCCCTCGAATGCTTGATTCTTTGGATTCTCAAAGCGTTTCTCCTGGTGATGACAACGTGCATGAAGGTTAGAAAGTAATTCAAATGAAAGTGTAACCCAAAATTAGTTGATTGATAAATTATTAAAAATAAACCGGGAGGATATTAAGTAGATCAAGTGGGTCGATTTAAAAAAAATGAGAAGGCAATGCTCGTGCTCAATAATGAAAAAACTCAATCCTGGGAGGATATTCAACAGATCCTGGTGACTGGTGAGTATAAATATCACCCAGACAAAGCCAGAAGGACAAGACGAAAAATTTAATTATTAGTTGCCATTAACGATCCTTTTTGTTTTTTTTCCTCTTTTGAAAATCGCAGCTTATGTTCAATAGTGGCTACCTATACTTTCGGTTTTTAATTTGATACGAGACAAGGGGCCCATTTCACTGCTATGTCCCGTATTGACGTGTCCTCGGTTCGTCCAAAGGATACAAGCCAGGAGTCCTCATAGATTTAAGTGTGAATTTGACTAGATAAAACCTTGCTGAAAGTCACACTTGATAGAAATAAATTTTGGGTAAGATTTCACATTCATTCACTCCACATACCATCAAAGTAAGGGATACAAAATGTTTGGTCAAAACTAGTCGGTTCTTTTTTCCTCTCTCTCTCTCTCTCTCTTTTTTTTACCATCAACTCGTATTTTAATTTTAGAGTTCCCAATTGTTATACGAAATCCTTGGCTTTCCTATGTCATTTACCGAATTTGTGCTAATTAAATTAGCAACAAGTTTTTGGTTATCAATAATTATTTGAGTTGTTTACCGATATTTATTTGGATATTTTAGACTTCTAATTTTTTTTATTGAATGATTATTCTTACTTGCCTTATCTAACTCTTTTCTATGATTAAATAAACAAGACATTTTTTTTTATTACTAGCTCTTATTTGGGTTTTTTAAATACTAACTTCTCTCTCTCTCTCTCTCTCTCTCTCTCTCTCTCTCTCTCTCTCTCTCTCTCTACAGTAGAGTCTTCTGTTATTTATCGACTTTTATTTAACTTTCGTACCAACCAACACCATATATTTACCAAACATCATATGAATCGCCACATCTATTTGGTGGCTTCCTCCTTTTTCCCCGTTAAGTGACTCAATATAAAAGTTAATAAACTAAAAAAACATGAATACATGTTGGAAAGTAATTCAAATGAGAGTGTAATCCAAAATTAGTTGATTGATGGATTGCTGAGATTAAAGTTTTTTTTTTTTTTTTTGGTAAGGTAAATAATATATTGACTTTTGAATCAAAAACTATATATAAGGATCTTGGCACCAAAAACTTATACTCAAGAAGACGAACATGTCAAAGCAAGTGGAAGGGTGTCGAGAAAAAGAGAAACAACACAAGTTAACAAGCGGCAACTAAACAGGCTAAGGGCAAAACAATAGCCCAAACAGCGGCAAAAGAGGAACAACGACAAGGAAGCCTGACAGCATATTGGAAAGTAATTCAAATGAGAGTGTAATCCAAAATTAGTCAATGGATGGATTGTTGAGATTAAAGTTTATTTTTTTTATTTTTTTTATTTTTTTTTTATTTTTTTATTTATAACCTAGGGAACCCCATAAGCCGACTGTCGGCAAGAAAAGCTGGTAAGTCACTCTCATTAATATTGACAATTTATTTAAAAAGTTGTAAGGAATTACTAAGAAAGCAAATAAAAAATTGTATATGATAAGAAAAGTTGGCGAATCGCATTAATTTAGATTGGTCACTTCTAAAAGAGTGAGTAAATACAAAGGGTTAGCAACCAAGGAAAAGAAAAATTAATAACTCAATAGAAAAGTTAGAAAATTAAAAGAAAAATTAAACATTTGTTAAGTAACTCTAATGAAAGTTGGTAGTCTACAACTAATGATTAATTTAATGAAAACTTTTTGGCAAATCACTTGAATTTAGGTCACTAATTTCTTATGAGTTACTACTTGTGAAGCATGCATAACAAAATTTGGTAACTTCATGAGCGCATTGACAAATTACCGACAAAATTGACCATTAGTTTTCAACACTTGCGTTAGTAATTGGGATGTATGTGAAAGGGATATAATCCGTACTTTCCATCATGATACGGCTGTTGTATAGCACAACAATCTTTAATGTTAAGCCAAGGTACCATTGAACATTGCGCTCACCGTCCTCATACCTACCTTAAAACATACATAAATTTATGATAAATATAATTTCATTTATTTTCAGTCAAAATCATCGAAAATGAAAGAAGAAGATAGAAAACAAAAATAAAATTCTCATTGTGGTTTAATCCCAAAGTGAAGCTAGCCTATTGGAGCTAAATACATTAGCTTCGTCCCTTGTGATCTTGTTGGAAAAAAATAATAATAATTCACACATTCTTTGTCTATATCAAAGAATCTTAGCCGGAAAAAGAACCTTTTGGAAGCAATTACAGTGGCTTCTAATTGAGCGAAACCCCCGGAACAGTCTGTAAACTAATGAAGGATTTAGTCATGTCCGCGCTACACATTAGTAACAAAGGGCAGATGACTTAATTATGTGTTCACAAGTCCTTGTCATAAGCAAATCTTTAAGGAAAAAAAAAAAAAACCAAAACTAGTGGCATCTATCTTATTCAGTCGTACCATCCCCCACCAAATTTTTGCAACCGAGCAGTAGAATTAGGTTTTAGTGCATTCAATTTGAATATGACTTGACATTATCGAGCCCGGCTAATAAATGGTCTTGGTGGCATGCGCTCTACTCCCCAACCAAGCATGATTAAAGGAGGAAATTCCAATGTGGTCCTTCCTCTTTCCAAAGATGAATGTTGCCAGAAAAAGCGGATACGCAGAGAAAAGCCATTGATTATGTCCGTATTGCGATAGGGGATCCGGGGTACCAGACCTGGCCGGATACCATACCATATCCGAATACTCCGTCACCTCATCCCAACGAACGACACGTGCCCTTTTCTCGCCCGTCGCCGTTGCCGTTGCCGTCGCCGTCGCCGCCCAAACCCGTCGCCTGCTTGCCCCGACTCCACTCGCTCAGGGATTGTCCGCATGCAATAGAAGAGTTCGCAAATTCTTTTATATCAAACAATCTGTTTTTGTTTTCCTCCAGCGTGGCGCACAAGACGGGCGATGAAACGCCAGTCAAGGATTTCTTCCACCAACTGCAGAAATCTAAAAATCTTCGCCACTTATGGGTTTTCACCAACGACAACATCTACGTTCGAAAGCGAAGCATCAAAAAAAGAATTCTTTAAGCATAGCTTTTTTAGGGTTTTGATCCCATCGCCCGGGGGCGAGTGCTGTAGGTCCACGCACGACTCGAGCCGAGCATTTAAAACGCCACGTTAACAGGTTCCGAGCGCCCTCCAATCTTGACCCCCGGGGGCGTGGTGGGTGTGGTGCCCCACATGAAAATAACGAGGAGCAGAAACGAAGGAAACCTCTCGAAATCAACGTCATAATGGTAGGTAGGTTCGATCACTTGGGTTTGTTACCATGGCTACCCTCTCAATATGAAAGAAAGAGGTGGAAGAAAGAGGTATGAAGTTCGGTGTGAGAGTGAAAATTAAAATAAGAATAAATAAAGCAGTTAAAAAAACAACAAAAAATGATAGGTAGGTTCCACTGCTCCCGTCCTTTGACCGCTCTTTTAGGTTTTGGAACGACTCGTGCAACACGCCTCCAACGAGGGTGGCGGGGCGGCGGTGGCGGGTCGGTCAAGTCAACCGTGCATGCCAGCGGGAGAGGTAGTATGGTACGACCTCGCGAGGTCAAGCCTAAGGTACTCATGGCTCACTCTACGATCCGCATCCTCGAGTCAATAGCGAACAAAACAACGACGACCTTAACGCACTTTGCCCGCGCATCCGGCGACAGAAAGCGGGATCGGAGAGCTAACTTTATGCCCCCTCCCCTCCCTAAACGGTCACTAGGGCACGGTAGGGAAGACAAAGACAAGCGCGGTCAAAGAATGAGGCTTGTAACGAATAAGGGTCGCGGCCCACAGCTCGGAGCTCCCTCTTTTGATTGCGACAGCGCGGGAGGGCATCATCTGGCTTAGGTATAAAAGAGCAAGAAATGTCGATCCATATGTGTCTGGCAGGGGTTACCCCGGATGAAATTCCGCGATAGATTAAGGTCCGGATGATGCCTCATGAGTTTTACGGGTTTCCCGAGATGCACGAGCCGGAGATAGAGTGAGCGGTCCGGACAAGGGATTTGCCGACACTCAGGTGACACGATCGAATTTATATCATGTGCTTAATTGGTACATGTGATGAATTTTGCTTCTTAGCCCTTAAGGCAGTCTCTAGTGTCATTGGTAATTATTAGAAAATCAACGTGCTTTTTGAGGAAAAATTGAAATTACGGAACAAGGTGAGCATGTACGTGAGATAAAAAGCTTATTTTATGAGATTTATGCGCGAGAAATTGTTGTAGAAAAGCAGGTCTGATTTTCCACATACTTGTTATGTGGATTTATTCACTACATGTTTTGAGTGTTATACGCCAATGCAACCATCTCTATTAATTTATAATAATAAAGGAAAATCGTACTTGAATCATAAATTTTATAAGCTTCTTAGTTGTGTGGTAGGTTCCAACTAGGAAGTAACTTTATGGGCTCCACATTATCTGCACCAAATATTGGCTCTCTTCATCAAGCTAGACTGATTTAAAGAGCATATATGAAGCGGAAATTGGTGACAACAGAAAGTAATACACCATATATTAAAAGAAGCTTACAAACTATTACGACGATAACTGTAGGTAAGATTTTGAAGGAGCGAATCATATTCGATACCCACTATGAGTATTTCGTACGACTTTATAAATCAATTTCATATACTTTATATTATTCACGAAAATAATTTATGTTCCATTCAGAACGAGAAACGACTTTAATAATCTAATGGCCATGTTTTTTCTCCAGCTTTAGACGTATGGAAAACTTTCGTGGTCCTAATTTTTTATCAGTGAATTTAGTTAAGGCAAAAAGAAAAAAAACTAGGGCAGCCATTACTTTCATTGTCCCAACGCTTCCCTTTGTCTTTTTTCTTGCGCATTTTGTCACGTTTAATTTATGAATATCATCAAATAAAGAACTTCAGAAAAATAAGGTGCGTCATCTAATTAAGAGCCTCAGATTCAGCTCCATCATCAGCACTTGATTTTGAACACATTTTTTTTTCTTTTCTTCTTTATTTGTTTATTTATTTACATTTGTTTTGGGAGTGAGGATGTTGATTACCACGCCGTGAAGATGCATATAGAATCTGTATATACATGAAATGCACATTTTCTTGGAATTCTTCCAAAATATCAGATGTGACTATATTGTCTTATTTGAAATAAAAGTAAGATTTGTATAGAGTCAATTTAGAAAATAAAGAAACTGTTAACGAGTATTACCAATATATTTGTAGAATAGATAGTTGAGAAATACCTCAGTTTTCAATGCGTGCAAATTGACTATCCTTGAGTTTTCCTTGATTTTTAAAGCATTAAGGTTGCCTGGATTTAGGTTTTACCATCATGCAACTGAATTTATGATGACCTCTGGTATTTATTGGCTTAAACTATTGACAAAACTAAGCTAGTAATATGCGTTTCAGGTTCCTTAACTCCCCTCCCCCTCTCCCTCTCTCTCCATAAAATGAGATTCAAGATTTGAAGAGATCACTTAAGAAGATAATTGTGCTAGTTATATGTTATAATGTGTTCGCATGTCGCACGAGAAAATAAACACGTAAAACATTTGTATATTGAAAACGTTATGTTTCTCAAATTTTGCGGTTTCACATGATGCTCCAGGCCGACCCGACCATCTCAATTTTGTCCGAGATGCTGCACCATCGTAGCTATGATCTTTCCTTTACGAGGATAAAGCTGCAAAAGATGATTTTGACCGGTGCCCATTTATGTTGGCGTGTACCGGGGTACACCGTTGATCATACCAAGGGCTTAAAAGCAAAGAAAAAGAAGAAAAAAGGTGTTCAATGTATCTCCTACCAGATCAAAGATATTTGTCCCGCATGGAATTACATAGATACCCTTGTCCCGAATAATGCCCAAAATTATAGTCCCACCACCTACGAGCTTGCGTCCAAGTAAGTGCCGGCTCCGGCTTTGGACGGAAGACCACCAAGAAGAGGTTAGTAAAAATAAAATAAAATAAAATAGTGCCAACGTTATTAAAATGCTTTTCTACATGCCAGTTCAAATTTTTAGGTCGGGCTTTCTAATATTGTATCGGAGATAGTTCATATTCTAGTATTTCGCAAGTAAGAGCCCTCCGTTCATTGAATATGTGTCCTGTTCATTGAATATGTGCCGCTCTTAATGCGGCTTGAACATGAGATGGGTTGTCATGTCCCACACCGTTTGTCCATAGATTTTTGTATTATGTCATTTCTCATATCGCTTATTTGCTGGATCTGTATGTTCTTTATATATATGTAATTTTGAGTTTGACATTTTCACATGCTGTCACTTAGCGAATCGATTTTAAACAATGAGACGAAAGGAAATATATATATATATATATATATATATATATATATATATATAATCTCTCTTTATTTAATGAATTAAATTTTTGAGTTTGACATTTTAACATGCCTCACCTAGCGAATTGACTTTAAACAACGAGATGAAAGAAAATTGGAAGAAAGGGGAAACAGTTGAGATTGCCTTTATCCCTCGTTAGTGGCCTTTCTTTCCAAGCATCATGGAGGATCAAATAGCTGCGTGTCGCTCGGGCTCTCTGCATTATATTCCTTTTTTCTCCTTTTCTCATCTCTTTTTTTCTTCTTTTTTTTAATTATTAGTTGCCACCAACGACCCTTTATTTTTCCCTCCTTTTGAAAAATCGCAGTTCATGTTCAACAGTGGCTACCTATACTTTCGTTTTTTTAAATCGACACTGAGCTCGAAAGTTTTCCCCAAAGCGCCGCAAGAAAGGGCCATTTCTACTGCTGATTCCACGTCGTGTCCCGTAGCAACCTCTTCTAATTCGTCCAGAGAATCCAAGCCCCCGTCGTGCTCACCCCGGTGCTTCCGCGCTTATATAAAGGGTGTCCCTCGCTTCTTCGCTATCTCATCACTCTGAAAACCAAGCGCACCGGAGGGTCCCTCTCTCTCTCTCTCTCTCTCTCTTCACTGTCCTCCTCCGTTTTCTTGCTGGTGTCCTGAGGGTGAGAGGAAGTTCCGGCTCGATCTGTCGGAACCCTAGTCCTTATCCACTCGTACGTTCGCTCCTGTCTCTCTCGATCTCGAACTCGAACGGAGAAGTGCATGAAGAAGCTCCTGCTTGAGGTGTTAAGAGAACGTTGCGTTTTGATTGTCTTGAGTGTTGTGTGTAGGCCATAAAAGTTGTAAAGGGGACGCAAAAAGAGCGAGGATGTGGAAGCTCAAGATTGGAGAGGGAGCGAACGACCCCTACCTGTTCAGCCTGAACAACTTCGTGGGGAGGCAGATATGGGAGTTCGACCCGGAGGCCGGGACCCCCGAGGAGAGGGCCGAGGTCGAGGCCGCCCGCCAGAACTTCTACAACAACCGCTTCAAGGTCCGCCCCAGCTCCGACCTCTTCTGGCGCTTCCAGGTATTATATACTCTCTCTCTCTCTCTCTCTCTTCGAGCCGCGCTTGTGTGCACTTGGTGCACATGCCTTCTTCGTTTCATCGACGACGATGGCGATCTAAGCGTCCGGATGCGTTTCAGCGGATAATCTTTCGTTCCATTCGCTATTACCATCGAAAACATTTTCACATGATTCACATCAATTTTGTGTGCCCTTCTCTTGATATTATTAGTACGAGTCCACCACCAAATCACTGGAAAATTCTACTTTCTTCCCTAGTGGTGAACGCAACAAAGCAGTAGCGATCTCCGATGAACGAGATCGTTCGCTTTTGATGTTTGCCTTCCCCTGGAGTTCCCCTCTCTGGCTCTCTCTCTCTCTCTCTCCATTGGCTTGTCAGTATCGGGACATGCATGAGCGGGCCAGGACGTCACCTCGGTTCGACGAATGGCCAGCCAGCCTCGAGGACTTACACACGATCAAGACCTTAGATAGCTACCCTCTTGCTTATCCTTAGATCGCCTCAATTTTTTCTCCACAACTTTCCTTTCGTATCTTCTCCATTTGTTGCTCGCGGGATTTTCCACCGATCCGCTCGATCCGAACGAGATCGAGAGCCTAGTCGGAGCAACATGACTTAGAAGTATGCATGCTCTGTATATCGTAGCACATCACCACACGTCTTTTTCCATTTATGTTCATGAGCCTCGTACGGCTTCTCCAGTTCTTAATCTTATCTTTGCGACAACAGGCGTGGGGCGGAGGACGATACTGTTGAGCTCATTTAATTTTGCTGGCTCCACGCACGACCTATATAGGCGGTGAGGAGCTAAACTTTATTGGGAAAAAAATCCAAAAACCTTAGAGAACTATCGTTTCCTTTCGTTTTCTTATATCATGTTGTCCGTCCACATCAATTCACTAATCAAATAAGGTCCCCGAAATTTGAATGGTCAGGTGGATCAAGCTTAACTTATCGTACCATTAACGAACAAATTTCCACAAACGTAATTATAAAATGTAACGTGACATATGGTATCACATCTTTTGCTTATACCACTATGGAAATGGTCCATGAGACGTCGTTAGGTTTCTGGGATAGCTAATTTGTCCCTTAGGATTTGAATTTCCAGTGAAGTGCATGAACAGTTTGGTCATTTTGATCGAGTCGCCAACGATGGCTGGATGAGTAGGATTTCCACAAGCTTCGTTCATCACGTTTTGTCCGCACGTCAATTTTTTTTTTTTTTTTTTTGGAACAAAGTCCGCACGTCAATTTAGATTCTGATGTTGGCCTGCAAAACCCTAGTTGGTAGGTGTCCCAAATCAATAAACGACCGGAAAAAAAAAGAAGGAAAAAAGGAAAAATGGAAAAGAAGACATGGTGCTGCTTGCCAAGCTGTAATAAGTTAATAACCCCGACACCAATATCGCCAGGGATATTATATTAACATATTCCTGTCGTGTCAGGTGCTTTACATTTCGAAACTTGTGATGAAAATATAGCACGATAAGTCAAAGGTGAAATGCTCCACACATTCGACACGTGCCCCCTTTTCTTTCCTCTTCTGTCTTCAACACTGCACCGCGCTACTCCTCTTCTTCGAAGTCTACGACATGCAGGAAAAAACAGCCCGCTCGCCGGTCGGACGTGGAGTCCTCGACGCAGTTGCCCGATCTCCCCCCGCATCCGCATCGTTTTCGCCGCGATCCTTAAGAAAGCGATGGAGTGGGGGAGAAAAGATCGTCGTCGTCTTTTCGGGTGACTTCCTGCAAAGCAGCACCACGCGAGCCGGTCCGATGTTCTTGTCCCGTCTTGTTCGGCGACATAAGCTTTTGACTTCCTGCAACACCCCCTCTCTCCTTTTGCCCGCACGAAAAGAAAAGAGAGCCGAGTCTTCCGGACGCTCGCGTCCTCCCTCCCTTCGTTCACCAACCGACAGTTCTTTACTTGTGCGAGGAGTCCCTTGTTCCTGTTCCTGGATATTGCTCTTGTGTTCTGAACGTGGTCTGAAGAAAGGACAAAAGCAGAGCGAGTGCAGAGATTAGAGAACTAGGATTTGGGATTTGGCTGTCGGATCATCACTGTTATAAACAGCGTCAGCACAAAGATTTCACCTTGGACCTTGATTCTTGAGTGGGACCGGGTTGGATTTTAGGGCATCCGACGGTCGAGATTCGGTCCTGTAGTCATCTGATTACGCGATGACGTTGTCTTCTGCACTGCCCTGTGCTGGTCGTCCGTTGACTTTCTGACTTTTTTCGACGTCCGCTTAATTTGGCCCCCCCGCCTTTTTTTTTTTTGCAGTTCCTGAGGGAGAAGAACTTCAAGCAGACGATCCCTCCGGTGAAGATCGAGGATGGCGAGGATATCACCTATGAGAAGGCGACCGCGGCCGTGAAGCGGTGCGTCAGCTTCTGGTCTGCTCTGCAGTCCAGCCATGGCCACTGGCCTGCCGAGAACGCCGGCCCCATTGCGTTCTACTTCCCTCCCCTGGTGATTATCCTGTCAGACTGACTGACTTTTTAGATCGAACGATTCGTGTCGTGACGTCGTAGTTTTTGGTTTTTTCGTTTTGATTGTTCATCGTGATGATCGAAGCTGCGGTTTGCGATGTGCAGGTCATGAGTCTCTACGTGACTGGACATCTGAACAACGTTTTCCATGCCGAGCATCGCAGGGAGATCCTCCGCTACATTTACTACCATCAGGTAACGTCGAACATCCTTAGACCGATCCAAACCGAACCGTCTCTGCTTACGAGGTTAAAGCCGTTAGATGTGGGTTGTGACTACGTTACATTAAGCTGGATTTTGCTGAAAATGATCGTGTGAACGTGTTGCAGAACGAAGACGGTGGCTGGGGACTGCACATTGAAGGCCACAGCACGATGATCGGGACGGTCCTCAACTACGTCTGCATGCGTCTTCTCGGTGAAGGGCCCGATGGAGGCCTCGACAATGCCTGTGAGAGAGGGAGGAAGTGGATCCTCGACCACGGCAGTGCCACCAAAACCGCCTCCTGGGGAAAAACTTGGCTCGCGGTACTTTAAAATTGCTCAATCATGATTAGATCTTTAACGACTTTGTTCCGTTTGAGTGAAATGCATGATGGCATTTTGTTCTTTATTTTGATGGTTGGACTTGGATATCTTTCTTGTAGATTATCGGTTGTTATGAATGGACTGGAACCCACCCAATGCCCCCAGAGTTTTGGGACTTCCCTTCGTTCATGAGTCCGGGTAAGCAATTTGCTCCGCTTACTGCCCGGATGAGCTTTCTTATACTCTGCCTCTGACCAGAGGATCCTGTTTCCTCTGTTTGATGCCAAATTGGCTTGTCGCGTAATCTCTATTAAGGCTTGCTGGTTCTGACTTTCGTTTGCGTCGTAACCTCTATTGCAGCACAAATGTTCTGCTACTGCCGTCTGACTTACATGCCCATGTCGTATCTGTACGGGAAAAAGTTTGTTGGTCCGATCACCCCTCTCATAAAGCAAATCAGAGAAGAAATCTACTATGAGCCTTATGATCAAATCTCGTGGTGGAGAGTCCGCCACTCATGCGCAGAAGTAAGTTCGACGGATCACTTTTTTGTTAGATGATCATATTGTGATGTCATAGCGTGGGTTCTGAAAGGATTGTGACGGCGATTTCAGGAAGATGCACACTATCCTCACACGAGATTGCAAACCCTCATGTGGGACACTCTCTACTTTGGCACCGAGCCTCTTCTCAATCGGTGGCCATTCAAGAAGATCAGGGATATTGCCATTAAGAAAACGATGGAGCACATTCATTACGAGGATGAGAACAGCAGATACATTACCATCGGTTGTGTGGAAAAGGTAATGCCAGTTCCAAGAATGAAAGAGTCGTATGATTCTGATAACTTAATGCGCAATGACATGTATAGTGTTTCTAATACTCTGCTTTCCAATTGAACTGAACAGCCGCTGATGATGCTTGCTTGTTGGGTCGAGGATCCAAATGGGGAAGCTTTTAAGAAGCATCTGTCCAGAGTCGCAGATTATGTCTGGGTTGGGGAAGATGGAATTAAGATGCAGGTTCGTCTTTATAGATACCAAAAACTGAGTACTAAAAGGGAGATCTTTAGCCTTTTGGCTTCTTAACACAAAGAAGCTACTTGAATTGTCGAGAATTTAACACTTCCCAATTGTTGCAGAGCTTTGGAAGTCAAATCTGGGACTGTGGTCTCAGCCTTCAAGCGTTGCTTGCAAGCGATCTCATTGATGAAATTGGCCCCGTCCTTAAGAAAGGACATGAATTTCTGAAGGAATCTCAGGTGTGTTAGGCCTTGAGCTATTTCTTCAATCCAGTTGAAGAGTTCACTCACCTTTTGTCGTTCCTCATAAATTTAACTGAAACTGCTCGTCTGTAATTTGAAAAGATCGACCGAAACCCCTCTGGCGACTTAAAGAAAATGTACCGTCACATTTCCAAAGGAGCATGGGCTTTCTCGGACAAAGATCATGGATGGCAAGTTTCGGATTGCACAGCAGAAAGTATGAAGGTGAATATCTTTATTTTCAGTGTTCAGGTTGAATAATCAAGTTCTCTTTCATTTGGCTATTCCTATTCCTAATCAAGTTCTCTTTCATTCCAGTGTTGCCTAGTTTTTGCTATGATGCCGCCAGAAATTGTTGGACAGCAGATGGAACCTGAAAAGCTATATGATGCTGTCAATGTTATCCTCTCTTTACAGGTAATCAATGAGTCACATTACAATTTACAACTGATATATGTTTAAAAAAGGAGAGTAGCATGTGTAAAAATTAGAAAATTCTGCTTAATCCTTCATAGTCCTTCATCTGAGGACACTGGACAAGCATTAACGTTGCTAATAAGCATCAACAATTTGTACAGAGCAAGAATGGCGGTCTATCAGCCTGGGAGCCATCAGGAGCTGGATCATGGCTAGAGGTATTTGCACAACTTTCTTAAATTCCGATATGAAATTTCTTAGGTGTTCCCCTGGCTATCAGATGGTAATCTGTCTTCTACTTGTTCATTCTTCAGTGGCTTAATCCAGTGGAGTTTCTTGAGGACCTCGTCATTGAGTACGAGTACGTAAAGTTACAAACCTCTATATTTTGCGGATCGTCTTCCGCTCGAAACTTTCTCTGATGATTAATTAAAATTGGATACAGGTACGTGGAGTGTACTTCATCTTCAATCCAGGCATTACTTCTGTTTAGGAAGTTATACCCTGGGCACAGGAAGAAGGAGATCGACAAGTTCATTGTTAATGCTACTCAGTTCATTTTAGACATTCAAAAGCCGGATGGTTCGTGGTATGTTTTATCTCCAGTACCGTTAGATGTGCGAAATTTTTACCAGTTTAAGGTTAGAAATGGTCCGACAGAGATGAGCTGAATCAAACCCCTATGCAGGTACGGCAATTGGGGCATTTGTTTCATTTATGGCACTTGGTTTGCGCTAACTGCCCTGGAGGCTGTCGGCAAGACTCACGAAAACTGCGAAGCCGTGCGCAGAGGGGTTGATTTTCTGCTTAACGCTCAGAATGAAGACGGCGGTTGGGGAGAGAGCTACCTTTCATGCCCCACAAGGGTTGTTTTCAATCAGTTTCCTCTCTACATTAGTAATGTCTCTCTGTGTCTGTGTCTCTTCTCTTTGGCTAACTGGATCATCTGTGTTCTTTGTGACAGATTTACAAGCCTCTCGGTCACACAAACTTGATACATACGTCACTGGCCATTATGGGTCTGATCCATGCTGGGCAGGTCAGTCGATCAACCGTTTTCGAAATGTCATAAACTTGTTGCATTTCTCCAGAATAAAATTGACATTGGTGGTGGCGCTTCTGATTAGGTTGAGAGAGATCCCACGCCCATTCACCGTGGCGCAAAGATCCTGATCAACGCTCAACTAGATGATGGCGATTTCCCTCAAGAGGTACGTCTGGTCTCCTCAAATTGACACTGCACAATGGAAAGATCAGTGACATGACATCCATATCTTGGCCTGCTTTCACTGAGCTGCGATTGCTGACATGCTTCTGTTTTACATCGACAGGAGCTGATGGGCGTATTCATGAGGAACTGCATGCTGCACTACTCGGCATACCGGAACATCTTCCCCATCTGGGCCCTTTCGGAGTACCGCAAATTCGTTCCCTTGCCTTCCAAGGGACACTAGACCGACCCGTTTCCATCCCCGGCACGGCGAGCACGGGCGAAAAGCCCAATAAACAGAGCCAAAGTTACGTCTTTCATGTATAGGTGTTCATCGGTTTCTGTGTAAATCTGGCCCCAGAAATAACCTTAAGCCCTCCCCCCCACAAACAAGATGTAATGTCTGTAATCCCTTATTTCTATCCTTATCGTCGTCATGTTCCGAAGGACATGAAAAGTCGTGGACCATCGCTCTCGAGAGTGGAAGTCAAACCAAAAGAGAGAGGAGCGTCCTCCGTCTTCTTGTAAGCGAGATGAATACTTTTTTTCCTTGGAAAATGCAAATGACCATAGATCTTCTGCGGAATATTTCATGCCCTGTTTCTTGACTTAGTCCTTAAGAACGAGCCAAATCACTCTTGACTGCGACCTTTGAAACCGGCATCGTCCTTATCCAAATCCCATCGTCAAGATCACTTCACTGGCCTTCGCAAACACCCACCATCAAACTCGGCCAAAAGATGGCTAAGGAACAAGAAAATCGCAGACCCGGCACGCCGATTGTCATCGCCATGAAGGGCCACCCGGGCACCGGCAAGTCGACCCTCGCCCGCGCCTTGTCCTCCGCCCTCAAGATCCCCCTCCTCGACAAGGACGACGTCCGCGACTGCACCCTCGCCCTCCAACAGCGGCACCAGCCCCCCGACGGCCTCCTCAACGACCTCGCCTACGACGTGGTCTTCGCCGTCGCCGCCACCCAGCTCTCCAACGGCCTCTCCGTCGTCGTCGACTCGCCCCTCTCCCGCCGGGCCCGCCTGGACCGCCTGGTCCGGCTGGCGTCGTCCTACGGGGCCCGGATCGCGGTCGTCGAGTGCAGGCCCGGCGACGAGGCCGAGTGGCGGCGGCGGCTGGAGGCGCGCCGCGACGCGGGGAGCTGGCACAAGCCGGCCACGTGGCGGGACCTGGAGCGGCTCCTGGAGGCGTACGGCGGGTGCACGGAGTACGACCTCGGCGGCGTCCCGAGGCTGGTGGTGGACACGACGAGGGGAGGCGACGGCGGCGGCGGCGGCGGCGGCGGAGGAGTTCGTCGCCGCCGTCCGCGGGGGCCGGTGGGGTGGCTGCGCCGCGCGTGAAGAGTGATGAAGCGCGCGTCTGCGTCGGAGTACTTGGTTGGACGACGACACGAATGGCGTTTGCGACCGTCGGATCGGGACGAGAGTTCAACGGCAGTGATCATCCCGGGGCCCCGGGATTGTTTTATTTTTATAAATCAGTGTAAATGCGAAATCACTGTTGGCGTTTGTATATGTTAAAGACGAGTCCCTTTGGTTGATGTTCATTTCAATCTACATAAACACGTGTCTTAAAATCGACGCGACATAATTAATCAATTAATAGTTCATCTACAGTAGGATTCTCAAGTGAATTTGTCTTTTCCAAGTTCTGCGGCTCACGTTTTCTTAATTTGCCATCATGGTAGCATAATATTTAAAAGAGGGTGTATTTTTTTTTCCACTTACGAATATATTTCCAAGTAAATGAAGCAAAATTTTTAAAACTTTTGATTTATTTATAGCGATTTTTTGAATTTTGAGTCACGATGTAATGTCGACCATAAATCTTAGAAAATTTTAATATTGTGATTGAATTTGAATTAATGAAAGAATAATATTGAATATTTTTATATAGTATCATAAGTTAATGTTGGGTTAATGTTAGGTTTATGTTATTATCTTGATATATATATATATATATTGAAACCTTTTCGGTGTCCCCTCGATTCGTCCCGCGAGGGAGATAAGAAGAAACGAGGGAGTGGGGGCAGACTCGATGGGGATTGGTCGTCCGTACTCTGTTTTTTTTACGCGCTAAAGATGGCGAATTCGGTTTTCTTCTCTGCTTAGTCAATCGCGTCGGACCAGAGCTGCGGAAAGAGAGAAGGAAGAACGAAATAACCGAAAGAACCCCCCCCTGACATTCGCTTCCTTTCCTCTCCTTCTTTTTGACTTTCTTGTGATCTTCGGAATCCCTGCCACCCCCCGCATCTCCCCTGCTTTTTCCCCGTTCACACACTCCGCTCGAGCTCAGCCGTCCGCCCCCCCCATCTCCTCCGTCCTCCCCAGCGCGCGCATACCCGACAGTCCTCGCGATCTCGCGGTTCCTGGGTTCCTCTCCGTTTCGAATCGCGCGAGGTTTTCGTGGAGGTTGGGGTTTCCTCTTTCGTCGCCGCGCCGGGCCGAGCGTGGGGGGGTGGGTCGCTTCAGTAGGTGATTCGAGCTTCTTCCGTTCTTGTTGCCATCTTGCCTTTTTTTTGTTCTGACGAACGGACTGTCGTTTTGAGTTGGTGGAGAGGTTCGTGGGGACAAACGGTCCGCCGCCGCCGCCGATTCTTTTGATGCCTGTGATCGCCGGCGAGTTCGGGCGAATCAAGTTGCCGTCCGGGTTTGTGTAGCGTCTCCTAGGCTTGGTTGGTCGTGTCGAGACTGTTGGGGAGGGAGTGATTGCTGACGACTGGTCTTTGGAGAAATGGAATATGAGAATGGACTGTCTTCGCCGTCGTCTTACTTGTCGAACGGGTCTACAGATCACGACGCGGCGGTTCCCGTCATGAATCCGGAGTCGGGCTATAACCCTGATCTTCTGAGCTTGACCAAGCTCAGCGATAGTCTCGACAAGCTGCTGTGTGATGACGATTACGGCTACACTGACGCGGTGATAGTGGTCGAGGGCGTCCCTGTGGGAGTCCACAGGTGCTTGTTGGCGGCTCGGAGCCAGTTTCTTCACGAGTTTTTCAAGCAGGGAGGCGGCGACAATGCAAGGGAAGGAAAGCCGAGGTATCCCATTTCGGACTTAGTGAAAAAGGGTCATGTTGGATGTGAGGCTTTTAAATATGTGTTGAGATACATGTACACGGGGAAGCTCAAGCTATTTCCAGCGGAGGTGTCGACATGCGTGGACAGCAGTTGCGCACATGACGTGTGCGGCCCTGCTATTAATTATGCCGTGGAGTTGATGTATGCCTCGGCCACTTTTGAGATAGCAGAGTTAGTGATGCTTGTTCAGGTATTCCATGCGTCTAGATTGATTTTTTTTTCCTTTTGCTGCCTTGATTGATTACTGTTGCAAATATATCTTACCAATCTGAACACAGGCTGCTCTTCTGTAGCTTCTGTACGAAAGTTAATTTCATGTCGAGGTCTTCTGATAATTTATGTAGGGCCAAATTGCAAATTAATAAGATGATCTTGGGTAGGTGGCTAGATTGTTGGATGCACATCAGGACAAACTAGATGGGAAACTGACAGAAGGAACGTTCTGTGAATGTGAATTTTATTCACAAAAACTTTGCCTAAAACTATATGTTAATCTCTGGTTTCAAGTGGCAGGCTAGAATACGAAAGTAAGGGCAAATGCTGAATGGTGGTTCAGGATTCAAAGAATAATTTCGTTTTTGAAAATGTGTTTGCCAGTAGTTTGGTAGTAGATCTAATCAAAGCTTGGTCGACCCATATTCTTGCAGCGTCGTCTTTTACACTTTATTGGGAAGGCCGCGGTTGAAGATGTTATCCCCATACTTAAGGTTGCTTTCAACTTCCGGTTGAAGGAGCTTCTCCCATCCTGCTTCGAAACAGTCGCCAGATCTTATATGGACAGTATTGTGTTAGAAAAGGAGCTTCCTCACGAGATTTATGCTGAAATAAAAGTGCAACGTGACAGATTTGGTGAGGCTGGTGAACCAATGGTAACCGAAGTGAATCCCTCGCTGGAAAAGAGTATCAAGCAGATCCACAAAGCTTTGGACAATGATGACGTCGAATTGGTCAGGCGTCTCCTAAATGAATCGGTTGTCACTCTAGATGATGCTTATGCTCTTCACTATGCCACTGCTTACTGTCATCCCAAGATTTTCAAGGAGGTGCTTGGTCTAGGATTGGCAGACCTTAACCTCAAGGACTCTCGGGGATACACAGTACTTCATGTGGCTGCAAGGCGAAAGGCACCGTCTATTTTATTGCCTCTGCTGTATAAGGGTGCCTGTGCAATGGAAAGCACATCAGATGGTCAAACAGCTGTTACAATTTGTCGGAGATCGACGAGGCCCAAGGATTATTTCCAGGAGACAAAACAAGGGCAGGAATCTAACAAAGACCGAATATGCATTGATGCCCTTGAAAGGGAGATGCAACGTCGTATTTCGGAGGCTGGGTACATGTCGATATCACCAGATGCAATAACTGATGACATTTACAGGCTTGACTACCTGGTTGGCAGAGGTAAACCCAAGTGCAGAATCGTTTGCTATGTCTTTTCTTTAGTTGATCTTTATTTCTTTGGCACGATTTGCTTTCCTTTTTTGGATGTTGAGGAACCTCACCTTATGCGGGTAAATATTAGGTGCATAAGATGCGCCCATAACTTCATGAAAGAATGAGGTGTGTACCCAAACTCAGGTTCAATATCGTTACCATCAACTTAATGGGAGCATCTTATTGAGGGAATTATGCGCTTCACTGTGCCACTCACTTGTTGTGATCCCAAGTGTTTTCCTGTTTTCTATCAGTAGAAGTTGGGTAATTCCTTCACAAATTCATCAGAGAAAAGCTACTCTTATCTTCCAAGATAACTCAAAGAATATATCTCTCTGAGATTGCATCTGTCGCCAAAACTAACTCCATTGACACTTTGGAACTTACACTACAGTCTTCTGGTTGTGAATTTTCATTGCCCTGGCACCCACATCATCAGTTTGCAAATACGGATTTGGTTATCTGAGAGAATACTGGATGTTCTATCTACCTGGTTTTGATCACTGCTTGCTTTCATGGTGACAGTAAAATTTGCAGCGATGTTTTTTCCTGCTGAAGCCAAGATAGCTATGGAGATTGCAGATGCAGAGTGGACCTCATTGTATAAAGGTTTAGCATCAAAAAGCTTGAATGTAGACTTCAAGGAGGTTGATTTGAACGAAGGCCCTGCTTTCCTTGCAAACGGACTTCAAGCACTGCGTAAAACAGGTGCCAACTGGTTTATCGATTTATGACCCTTTACATTCTAAGTTCATACGAATGCATCAATCTTTTGACTATATAGAGCCCAAAGAGATGTCTACTATCTTTATTTCCTGGATGACATTTCTTAGAATAATTAAATATGAAACCACGCCTTAATCTAAAAACTTAAGCTTTTAGAATAATTGGTTGTAGCTCTACGAAATCTCACATGGTATCAGAGTTATAGGTCTCGACTTTAAATCTTTATAGTCCCCATTTTTCTCCCTAATTAAATATGTCCATGCTTAGTACTAGGCAAAAAAACTAGATTAAGCATGTTTTTTTTGGGAGGGAGAAAGAGTGTTAGAATAATTAAATATTAAACCACACCTCCATCTAAAAGCTTTGAGCTTTTAGAATAGTTAGTTGTGGCTCCACGAAATCTCACAACATTATCTAGAGCAACTCTCAAGTGGTCTTAGTGGACTAATGAAGCTGTTGCTCATAATTTGGGAAATATCTTCCCAAACTCAATGCAGTTACTGGGGTACCGAACTTTTTTTGCTGTTCTCTCTATTAGAAGTATGGCCCTCCCCATTTTCCCTGCCTCTACGGGTGGTGTAATCCAAATGAGAATGCTTTCAATCGAAGATCCTAGACAATAGCCCTTCCAATGTCAGCCAATCTTGTTTCTGGGATTATCATTGTTCCATCGAAGCTAAGTGCTATTTGCCAATTTAACATTTACTGACACAAAACTGCTTGATTTTGGTCTAGCAAATTGTGCTGTGCTTTTCGTCTCAACATAAAGTCTCACTCACCAGTCCCATGGTTGATATGTTATTGCACAACTACTCTTACATAATCAGATATTATATTAAAAAGCCACCATTGCCGACAATGAAAATCTGACATTTTACAGATACTCAAGATGTCTGTATTCAAGTTTACTTTTTATGGATTGGTTTCTTTCTAATCCCTGGATGATGTACGCAAATGATTGGGAACTCAGTGTACACGCTCACACAGATGTGTATATCCACGTATTATGAACATAACCAGCCCAAAGCATTTCTCTAGCTCGTGGCTTTTAGTTTGTAAGCTGTCACTAATGCTGATAGACGTCTGTTTTGCTTTGCAATAAAGCACCGTAAAAAAGCACTAAAAGCTTCTGCACCAGGATTTTTACCTGAGAAATCTAAACCTTGAAGGATTATGTTTGTATACAGCAGGATGATGTGGTTGTGGACTGGACTAGAAACCTTGGGACAATCTGGAAATTCTAGTCTGCTGATTCCTATAACTAAATAAGGTCGTTAGTCATTCTAATATTGACAGCTCATTGAAATTACCGTGATTGCAGTGGAAATGGGCCGCCGCTATTTCCCTCATTGCTCAGAAGTTCTAGACAAATTTCTGGACGAGGCTCCCGATGATTTCTTCCTTGATCAGGGCACATCTGAAGAGAAGACAAGTAAAAAGATGCGTTTCATGGAACTTAAGGAAGAGTTCCAGAAGGCCATTAGCAAGGACATGGCAGAGAACAAGAAATCAGGTCGGTTTCCTGCCTCGTCATCCTCATGTTCTCCAAGACAAAGGATGAAGAAAAAGTGAACTCCTCTCACCGGTACATCTTCAGAATTTGTAAGAATCTGAGTGGAGAGAGAGCATCCATCTGGAAGGACAGAAGTCTTCCCCTGTGTGGTAACACAATAACTCTCAACTTACCTCGCAATAAAGCGCGTGCCCTGTAAATTATGTAGGATATATCAATGACTATGGAAAAGAAATAGTGATTCTAGCCATTGTCCTCGCATGAACTAAACTACATCAGAAAAGGATGTAGTAGTCCACGTCCTCCATGGATTGGCATTTCCAGATGTGTTGTTACTTGTAAGAAAGAATTTGACCTATGTTTTGTACTAATAAGTACTGTCCTGCCGAGTTGTAGATAAATCATATGGAGCTTTGATCATGAAACTGGTGATTTGATACGCGATGCTGGTATTTCCCTGAGGAAGTAGACTGTTGCATATTAATTCCTACCACCCCCTTTTTCAACCAGTGTGTTTTCTGTTCTTTGGGATTTCATATTGAAGGGATCCCTTCGACCGAACGAACGGGTGAGACTTGTCTGGACCTGGGTCACATGGACTGGGCCTATGTAGTCATTGATCATGCAAGTGTCACCTGATCAATGGCTTGTAAAGCTTTTTACCGACATTATTGCTGCTACACCCATGTCGATGACATGATGTAACTACATATCTCGCAGGAAACTGTCGAAACGCATTGAATTATCTCGACTTTTTCGCATGCAGAAACAGCGAAGTCCTTCGGTTTCTGCTTAGCCCACCAACTCCACCTAATGAAGACAGTTTGCTTACCAATATATCCAACAAGTACAAATCTGTTTATGGCTAGTAAGGCCATCTTAAAATAGATAAATAGCTTGTATTTGTCACAAAAGAGGTCCTACTCATGCCAAAAGATTACTGTTCTTCACGTGGATAATGTTGTCGACTTTTGTAACATTTCTTGCCCATGCTTCTTTCTTCTTCTTCTTCTTCTTCTTTTATTCTTTTAATTTTTTTTTATTTTTTTCTGGGCCTATAATCTTGCGAATGCTTATATTTACCTACTACTGATGAAATCGTCAACTAAGTTTACATAAGTGGGGGTACTGTTCTAGCAATCGATTATGTAGACTTGGCATTTAAACCAACTAGAACAGCAATGGGGTTTTCATATACCCATTTTCACCTCAGGTATACCTACTTGCTCGACGATAGCAAAGAAATAATTTTCAATGTGATGTTTACCTTCACCACTGAAGAGCCTCCTAATTCCCCGGTTTATATTTGTCTTCCCAACTAGGAGGAATATGGGAGTGACGTTGTAGGGTCTTCCATCCTAGGGCGGTTCTTCTGCCCATTTCTCTAGTTTATATTTGTCTTCTCAACTAAGAGGAATACAGGGGTGACATTGCATGGTCTCTCGCTCTAGGGCTGTTCTTCCGCCTGTTTCTTTTGCTTAAGCCTTTTAAGGATCTACTCGGTCCAAAACAAAAAAGGTCCTACTCATGCAAAAAGATTACCGGTCTTACGTAGATTTACAGAAGTAATCAATGTTGTTGGCTTTTGTATTTCTTACCCATGCTTCTTTTATTTTTATTTATTTATTTTGGGGGCCTATATTCTCGTGAATGCTTATATTTACCTAGTGTCAACAAATCCATCAACTAGGTTTTGTTAATAGATGTCTCGAGAGTATATTTTAACAATGCATGCTTATATTTGCCTACTTCTGACTAATATCAACTAGGTTTTGTTAACTGATGTCTTGAGAATACGTTCTAACAATGCATGGTTATATTTGCCTACTACCTGCGAATCCATCAATTGAGGTTTGTGAACAAATTTCTCGTGAATATATTCTAACATCACATTTTTAAAAGGAAAAAATTAACGTTTATCAAGACATTTGGAATGAATCTGAGCATGGCAAATTCTTACATCTCGCAGTAATATGACTCTGTATAACTTAATAAGCTAATTTCGTGAATATTTTTCTTTTTTTCTATTTTTGGAATGTCAAAGACTTGAAGCTAGAGAGATAAGCCGGCGATCGGAAGTAATATGACTACATTTTTGTTTATTGTTTTTGCAATATTTCCTAACTTATAACAAGGACCAACGTCGATCAAATTTTTGTCCACGTAATTATTCTTAAATTGATTCCGACTGTCAACTCCTACAAAATTGTTTGAGACAACGGGGAGAACATTTCCTCTCGAAGGCAAGTTAAATCTTCGTCAGAACAATGTCTCGTCCATTACGTTTAGTCCGTGCTGTATTATCTTATGTCGTACGCAAAGAATACGACAGAACCATGGTCCTCTGATCTGTTTTTATCAAGAAATCTCCATCGTCGAACTTTGCTGGACCCAATCAATTCTAATGTCGCGTTCATAAAACATAAATTAATATGTAATCAGCCCTCATCTGCACGCCTGTAATGGTCGAGTCTGGTCTCTCGACTTCCCAGGAGCCGAATCTATGGGTTTCCCATTTTTCAAATAGCCAGACATATATGCTTAGCATGGAAGAATGCCTCGGAACACCGCAGATGAAACTTTTGAAATATTAGCCAATTAGAAATCATATCTATGCATCGCTTCACGAGCTCTCTCTTCGTAGAGAATTTATGTTTGCCAGTTATAATTCGATTAAAGTAATAATAATAATAATTAATTGGGTCCGGAGATTAATTTATCACTTTCTCATGAGGTGAAAAGTACTCATCCACATATTTTTCTTTTTCATTCATATCGTGTATTGTTGGATATGGGATAAATGATACGAACAAATGCATGAACTTTGACTCGATACGTAATGTCGTTTTCGAACTTTTAATTTATTTAATATAGTTCATGAATTTTAACTCAACATGCAATGTCATCCTTAAACTTTAAATTAGTTCCAGACGATTTTTAAACTTTTTGTACACGTTCAATTAGTTTTTGAATTATATAAAAATATTCGATATCATCATTTCGTTAATTTATATTCAGGGACAACATCAAAAATTTATATAAAATCAAAATGGTTAGACTGAATATATATCAAAAGTTTAGAAGTCCCATTAAATATACTAAAAGTGCCGAAATTCAGCTTGGGACTACGTTCGGCATTGGAGATGGCGACATCAGGGTGCATTTATGACGTCAGGGAAAATTATTTACGCCTCAGTTCATTAGTAATAAATTCGAGATGTCGGGAAGACGCCGTACATACGCAGACGGGGGATGGGGGATGGGGATGGGGACGGATGGGTCGGGTGGGGTCCGCGGTCCGTCCATGCCCGTCCCTGATTGGCGCCCCGACGTTGACGTGACGAGTTTGACCGCCACGTCACCCCGCCGGTTTACATTAAAAATATTCCCGGGGGGGTGATTTTATTCTTCTTTTCCGGGCTCGATTCCCTGTCTCGATTGCCGGACGTTTGCTTCTTCTGGAAAGGCGAAAGCATCGATTCGTGGCGGGTCGCGTGCGCACTCCCCGCCCTTCCGAAGCGTCGCTGTCGCCCCCCCTTCCCCTCCTCTCGAGAATCTTCTCCTCCGCTCCCCGCCGTCATCCGCCGTCATCCTCCTCCGATCGCCGGCGAAGCCTCGATCGTGGAGGGATTCTTCTTGCCTCCCGCGGGCGGCTCGCTCGGGCGTCGTGCTCGCGCGTTACGGTCGCGTGGTTCTTTTCCTCTGAGGTTCGTTTCGTGCCTTGATGATGATCTTTCCGCCGTCGCTCGCATGCCTGCTTTGCGTGCTGGCGAGCAGTGTGTCTCGCTCGTTCCTCTGTCGTTTCGGATTTTTTTGGCGTTTTGGTTTCGTGTGCGCGTGTGTCTTGCGTGTTGCGAGTGCCGTCCGCCGTGTTGATTCGCTCTGTGGATGGTCGCAGTGGCGTTGGCTTTGCCCTGTGATTGATGAGTCGATTGTCATGACGGTAGACGTACATGCAAGGTGCCGGGGTGGGCGGTTTGGACTATCGGCTTCTGAAGGAGTAACGTGGTGTGCTTGCTGTTGCTTATTTTCAGAGTATTGGACCATTGCGAGTATTCAGCTTTGTTTGCTTATTGCTTTAAGATGTCATGTTCTATGCTCTTCAAAGCTGGATTTTTTTTTTTTTTTTTTTTTTTTTTGGGGGTGTTGTGTAGGCGGGTGTTTAAAGCTTAAAGTGTTGGCCCGAATTTGATTCTCTTTCTGTAATTTAATAGTATCTTTGGAGCAGGGATGCATCCGTTTATTAGTTATAGAAGCATCTTACTGCAGACTGAGATCAGAACTGTTTTTTCTCTGGCTGCAATTGATGAGTAGTTCAGACAGGTCACTTCAAGCATTATACTTTTGTGGTTGATCTTTCTCGTCTTCCGACAGGAAGCAACCGTGTCAATTGTCACCATGTTTTCCTTTCATTCTGTGGTTTGTTGTTAGTCAATTGGAAGTGCCCCTAATGCCCTAGAGATGGACTTTACTATAAAATGTTCTTATTATTTCCTGGAGTTTCAAGAATTTACCAGCAATACAAATATTTGGTAACTATCATTGAAAAGAAGCTCAGCCAATCTGGTTTGTCCATAATTGTTGCAATTCTCTGGTGGTAGCACTTCCTTTGCTTCTTTTGCAATGTGTGGAAGCATTCTATCAATAATTTCATGGATTTTTATTAGGTCCATTGCCAGTGAAAAAACTGAGTAATATATTTATCGTTGGATGATTGGCTTATGGACGAATTTAGTTACATCATCATCTTAAAGTACACATGACTATCATCCAGAAGTGAATATTTAAAAACTTTCTTACACTGGCGGTGGAATCCTAATTTCATTTGTGAAATTCTGTGTCTTTAAATTGCTGTTTGCTTTTCCAAGGAATGAAGATACTCTAGATGGAAACGAGGCCAGCAAATGATGCCTGAAATGTGTTATTGGTCCAAACCTTAATCGGTTTCTTGTTCATTGTGGAAAGTACTTATGTGTGATTTTGTGATGTTCATTGTTGTCCTCTGGACGTGGGCTTCCATTTGAATAATCAATTTTTCTGGCAATTGACAGATCAAGTGGTGTTGGAGTTAGAATTTGCACCATTTCACCTAGACTTATCTAATTGACTTCTGATTGCTGTTTCTTCGTTGTCACTCATCCACTTCTTTTCTTTAAATTTTTAGAGAAGAGGATTGCAGAATAAAACAGCAGGGATACTCTGGTTGGCACAGAATTTGACGTGTTTCTGGACAGAAAAAGCGGAGCAATGGCAGTTAGTTATTACCAAAATCAGGCTGAACATCTGCTGAAGGAGTATATGCTTGCAGATCCTTTCGTTCCTTACACATCTGTTGTTGGTGGGATTCTTGCTTGCAAATTGGTAGGTTCACAATTTGCTTTACTAGTATTAGTTCCATCATGTTGCTTCCTACACTATAATTATTATCATAGTAGTGTTTTTGCCCCAAAGCGAAGAAAATTGTCAAAGTTGGCAAATTTCTTTTTGATTATTTATCTTTTGTTCTTTTTTAATATGGTTCTGTTTTGATTGTTCACATCAGGTTTATGACCTCACGCAGTTGATTAGCGCACTGAATTTCAAGAGCTATCCAAGCCTTTCTTACATGAAGCGCGTTGAGTGGAATAATCGGTGATTGAAACATTGCCTTCTGTCGACCTTTTCTTTTATATTTCATAACGTGGAGTTTCTCACATGTGTCATTTGTGCAGGGCCATATCAACTGTTCATGCGATTTTCATCACTGTTCTATCGCTGTATTTGGTGTTCTGGTCAGATTTATTTGCTGATTACCAACTTAATGACCTCATTACATATCGAAGTTCTTCGCTATCCACCTCCATACTAGGGGTGAGGATGCCTTTAGTGTTTTAGCTCTTCAAACTTTTTTGCTGTTTGAGTTAATTGTTGGCTCCTCTTTGTTACCAGTATTGACAGATGAAACATATGTTTGATCTAGTGATAGATCCTTATAAAGAATCGAGGAAAGTCTTGGGTTCCACTCCCATTTTTCCGTCCCAATACTTTCTACTCCTTACCTAGCAGTGGGAAAAAAATCAGTGCATCATGTCGTAATCTGGAGCAAGAGGATTGGGGAGTATTTCTCTGTGTGGCAAGTGTAAAGGATGATGTATTTTGGATGCTTACTGGTAGCCTATGCCTTCAAAGTACTAGAGTATCAACGTCAAGTTACAGATTTTTTTGCTGAAATCAAGTTACAGACTCTTAGATGCGTAAAATTGTGCTCTATTCTTATGTTATTTTCCTTATGTTTTGAGAGCTTAGGGCACTTGTGATGTAGATTAAGAGGCAGCGCTTAAATTCTGGAGACTATGTAACTGGTTTAGGTTTTTCTTTTATAAAAAGTGAAAAATCTTTGGATGAAATTCAGAGCTGTAGAATTTACAGTAACTAAAAGCTTGTGAAGAAACAATTGAATTTTTAAGTTGAGTGCATCCAATCTTTGATCCTATGTTAAATAGCTAAGCATTTTTCTTCTGTAGTTTTACTTTGCTCATGAATAGTCTCTCGATGTATGTATGGTTCGCTTTTTTGTCCATAAAAATTGCTGTGCCTATAACTATACCTTACTATTTTATGACTGTAGAAAGGGAAGCCTTTGAAGTTGATTACTTTATTTTTTCTCTTTCCCCATTTTTATTGGTATTCTGTTTCGTGGGCTTATCTCTTTAGCACAGTTACATCTCTATCTTGTTTTGCTGCACTGCAGAAAACCTTAATAAAATAGGATTATCCATAGGGAAGAGGCAATCATGCTCAAATGGCTGATTTTTGGTTCAATTTGCAACTGGCATGTACTTTGGAGTTAACACTATGCAGTTCCATTGTTTCGTCAATACACTAATGAGGACTAAAGACATAGCTGTTTTGAAATATATCCACTCCTGCAAGATTTACTGCAATGCCTTATAATTTAGTAATCTGAATTGTTGCTGTTTGGCTTTACTATGGATTTACTTGCAGGCTTCTGTTGGATACTTTCTCACCGACCTTGGGATGATATTCTGGTTTTATCCATTGCTAGGTGGCATGGAGTATGTAAGTATGCTATCTTTAAAATTTAGGTGGAAGTCATATAAGACTTCTTAGTGTTTTCGGTGTTCTACATTTTTCATTGTGAAACTCCCAAGTTGGTGTCAAGCATGTTCTGCTTCTGGGTGGATGCTGATTTGTGTTGATTCTGATAACTTTTGGTCATAGTTTCCATCTACAATTTTCTCATGTATGAAGAAATTCTTGGGTTTTGACTATTTTATTGCTCTTGATATAAAAATTGGTACTGTCTGTGACAGGTAATTCATCATCTCCTATCAATAGCATCGTTGGCATATGCTATGTTAACCAGTGAGGGACAAGTCTACACCTTTATGGTTCTCATCTCTGAGACAACAACCCCTGGAATCAATTTGAGATGGTATTTGGAACTATGGGAATTTGATAAATGCTTCTAGCCTTTTTTTCATTTATGTTATCATTTTCACTATTTTGATTCAGGTACCTTGACACGGTTGGAATGAAGAAGTCTAAAGCATATCTTATCAATGGAGTTGTCGTTTTCTTATCTTGGCTGGTAACTTCCCGCTACTTCTGTCTGTTGAATTGTTAACTTGATTCTGTTAGCTAGTAACCTTAATGCATCTTGTAATTGTTTGACCTTTTGTAACACTCTCATTACATCTGTGCAGGTTGCCAGAATTCTTCTGTTTGTCTACATATTTTACCATGTCTACTTGCACTTAGACCAGGTAATGGCCTCTCATAGTCTTTGTCTGTTAAGTTTCATTAGCAATAATTTCTAAGGTAGGTCTTCTCTGTGGAAAAATTATTTGTTAGAAGAACTTTACATTTGTAAAATAATGTCTTGGTAGATAAAATGCTAATTTTCCTCCTCTTCTTTTTTTTTTTGGGGGGGGGACTCTGTATCTTATATTTATAGTGGTGGTCCTGGTTGTGGACTGCCGTGTGGTATATCCCTGTTAAAATTCTCAAACCATTTATCAGTCTAGATGGTCTGTCTCTGCGCAGGTCAACCAGCTGCAAGTGTTTGGGAAACTCTTGGTGTTTGTTGTACCATTGGCACTAACTGTGATGAACTTGTTGTGGTTTGGAAAGATCATCAAGGGATTGAAGAAGACTATAGCAAAGAGGCAGTAAAAGGGGTGTAAGGTTTTCTGCAGGTCATTAGAGAAATATAGTTGATCGACTCATGTTCAACATCCCCTTGTGTAGAAAAGTAAGGGAAAGATGAAAAATGTTCAGGACCCCTTAAGGTTAGATGGAGAAATTTGGACAATGGGCTTGCTTGTAAGTTGTAACAGCATCTCCGGTGTCTGAAGTTTTTTATCGTATGGTTGTATCCTGAACTCCACTCCTAAACCAATGTATATAAGTGTAAATTGCTTATCTATTTGGATTTAAATGGAGATAAAGTTGCTGGAGAAGCAATTACTGGTGAGTTCTTCGGCCTTTAACTTGCATGCGTTTACCCGAACACTGTCCACCCTGTGGAAATTATGACACGGCAACAAAGCCTTTTGATCAGATTGTGCAGACATCGCTTTGGTCGAGGTTAAAAGACCGTCTGCCTTATATGTATTCCCCAATTCAGGTTCAGTACCAATCTATGCTCCTCTGTTTTGAATTCTCAAGTGCTTCTCTCCAGATATAATGTCCATTAATAGTTTTCAGAAGCGAACCATTCAGGTCTGAATTCCTGAACTCTGTAGTTCAGTCCCATCGGCTTGAGTACAGTATCATCCTGCTTTATTTTTACCTGTCCGAAGACGAGGTTGGAGCATGTCATCGAGACATAATCAAATGAATGATCGATATCGAGATGGAGCAGATAAAACTTATTTTCTTCATCAAGAAATAGAAGTAACTATGGGCGTACGTATACGTACAGAACAAAATACTGGAACGGATGAAACGTTAGCTAATAGACAAATCCACCACTCTCGGTATGAAGGCCGGTTGTCTCTACGGGATTATTAACATGAGAGTTAAAGTCTCAATATAATGCCTATTTCTTTCTAACACTAGCTGAGGCTGGTAAGCCGGGGACGAAACCTCAATGCTTCAGATATTTAAGTCCAAGTTCAAGCGAATGGCTTGGGGAGGATGATTGCCGCTGTCGGAACCGGACTGGGAGATGGGATCGTCAACCACCAACGGCCATGATGGCTCTTTATCTTCTGCTGCTACACATTGCGTCGTCACCGAGGAATTGAACGATAGCGAGAGCTCGCAATTCTCGCTAAGCTCACCATCACCTTCTTGCCCTGACGTCTGCGCCTCCTGCATAACAAAAAACAGCGAAAGATTAGCCTTCTGCATAACCATGAAAGATTATCAACGAACACACACACATATACATAATCTTGTTCGACATGCGAAAGCCGTCGTATATAAGGAAACTAGCCGCAACCTCGTATTCATTATCATCGACTTTCTTTGTCTGCAAAGGCCATCCATAGCATTCTGTATCCACCACCCTGCAAAGAGTAAACACTGAGATGGCATTTCGCACGGCCTTGCTTGAGCTAAGTTATGGGTGAGTTAAATACGAACTTAGTATTCTCAGCAGCAATTTGATATCAGACATTGGATCTCATTATCAGTTAGATGGATACTATTGAAGTACCAATTAACAAGGGTGCGCAAAAGCAACCACCTCGACTAGACTGAGCGACTGCTTCCGGGTGGTTCTGAGATTATCGGTCCGGTTTCCAGTTCCATAAAATTAAAATCAGTAAAATTTCAATTCGGTTCCCAGTTTCAAGGGTGGAACCGCTCACCATGATAGGCTAGACTGAACCGGGTATTTTTTTATTTTTGTAATTTTATTACAAATCTGCTAAATACTAAAAACTAAATCTAATCTCAATTCCTTGACAACTTGAGTAATGCATGATGAAGTTCTCGGTTACGTACTTCTGAATCGTTTTTTTTTTAACTTAGTATAGAAGTTTGAAGGATTTTATAGAGGTTTTTGTTTGTATAAGATAAAGTGGAAAATGTAGTCGTCAATAAAGTGCTAGTATGATCGACACTAGGCCTTTGAGGACAGGCAAGAGAAATTCTTTCCCATGACTTTCTAGAGAAGGGCTGCTCTTTTAGACTATAATGCAATTGATCTCAAGGGAAATTGTACCCACCCAGAAACCGAACTGGGACCAATTCTTGGGTGGGAACCAGATCGATCGAGAATCGTTTATCCTCTTACTAGCTAAGATATAAAATATATTATGCACCGCACTCTAATGGATTAAGCTTTTGGAGAGAACGGTTGTTTATATAAATTTCAAATATATAAATTACTTGATCCCATTGATCTATGCATTTCATGTCACCATATTCATTCTTAAAATGAGACATTCACTCACATCTTAATATTATATTTTCTCAATACTTCCTTTGGGTGTAGAAGTGTCACACTCGTATTGACGATCTTATATACCATAGTCCTGCACACTTTACATTGGTATAATTAATTTTCTTATATAGTGAGATTAGAAAGTACTATCTAGCACAATCATTTCAACAACCACAAAATATTGATAATCTCAACATGATTTTCTCTTTCTATGTATGCATACACACTAACCCAATCTTCATATCGATTTTTCCTAAGAAATTTCTATTGCTTCCATATCCTAAATTGTTTATTGTAAAAGTGAATCCATGTACCTAGACTTTGTTGGCAAGTGTGTGTAGGATTTGTAATATACAACGAAATAAGGATCGTCAACAATTGGGATTATTTCATTAATTCATGTGATTTCATAATTGCACAATTTTATGCTCATCGAATTAGTAAAATGTAGAAAGATATATAGGTCCTATAGGTGAACGGGTGCTTCACAAACCTATATAGAATTACCACTATAGCTATAAACTTGTATCCACATTATATATTTTGCAAGTTCATGTGATCGAGTGACATGTGCCTTTCCTTATAGAAGTATGTAAATGTACAAAATAAAAATTATTTCGTAAAAGAAAAGGAGGGTTCTCCCACTGATAAAGTGACACAACGTCACTCTCTAGGAGGGAATAACCATCTTTAGAAAAGACTAAAGATTCCTCATAAGCCGTGCATAATACTGAGCACATGGAGCTAATTCCACTCAATGGAGACATGCATGCACTTAGCAATTTTGGGAGAATGGAGATATAATTGGAGAGTTAAGTGGAAATGATAATACTAATTAGAATAAAGAAAAAAGGCTGACCTGTTGGTGCAGATGATTTGAGGCTCATCGTTTTGTTGATGATTTGCTTTATAAACATGAGAGCCTTCCCATGGCCAAAGGACTACATTAGCCACTTTGCTACCATCCTTTGAACTTCTGTACATCTGCATCCCCATTGATTTTTCAGTTATATATGTCGAGATCGAGAGAGAGAGAGAGAGAGATTTCAATCTATATCAAATAGAACTGGATGATAATAATTTAACAAGTTTTGGATCCAAACTGCAGCTCAAAGTCGCGATCAACTATTACTACTTTCTGTCAAATCCTTTCTTTATAATATAAAAAAAAAAAATCACGTGCAACTTAACGGATACTGTGTTATCTTCAAGGCATCTATCGTGTAAGCAATGTCAAGGGTTTGCTAGTTTTGAACAGATCAGGGGGAGCTCAGATTTTTCAAGGCACAACTGAAAAAAATTTGCGTCAACCTTGATCAACAACTATTAGCTTTGTACTTTGATACAGCAGTATCAAAGAACTCCTGGGTTTGTAGGGAATTCTCTAGCATGACCTTCGTAACTAGTAATGACCAACGATTCTCCTTCTATATTTCTCCACATTTCAGTAAGATACATATATGATTACACATGATAGAGCTAAATGATATCGGAGGTTCGACAATCAAAGAAAGAACACTGGAAGAAGCCAGAAAGCTCATCACCTGTTGGAGTATTCAAGTTTAGTAAGACAAAAGAGGGAAACCAGAAAAACAGAAAAGGATAGCACATTGCCCAATGCAAAGAAGTGAATTATGCTATGTTGAGCATGAGTTGACATTACCTAGTTGTTTATATATTTTTTTATGCGAGTGATTGCTTTATTTGATTAGTTTTAGACTTAACATTTTAAGTGTACGAAAGTGATCTGGACATCACGTGACTGCTCAAAAAAACACACCTAACACCATAAGAAAATATACCGAACAACGCGACTAGTAACACAGCAACATATGTAAATATTATTTGTGGCACCAACTAAAAAAATTTCTTCCTTTTTGTGCTTCATCAACATTATAAAATTCACTAATCTAGTGAGCAGACTACTCTTGGATTGTAGAGAAGAAGATGTCCGCAAAGAGTAGCTACATCAAAATACGAAGAGAGTACAAGAGGTAAATTGAGGCAATGAGGCCATAGAATCTGTTGCCAAAACTTACATGATTATATGTAACCTTAATGGTCGCCATGAGTTATGCCTTCTTGTGATGCAAATCCAACAAAAAGAGGGCTTTGTACATTAGGTAATACATAGCGACAGAAGCTTATGTGCATTAAGTCTTGTAAGTTAATACTAATTAATCTCTCTAGCAGTATTAATTCTTGGCTATATAACCTTACCAAAAAAAAATTCTTGGCTATATCCACTTGCAATGTTTGAGATGAAGATCGGGCGACGAGAATTTAGGGCTTCTAATGAAAGATTAATGCAGTTAATAAAGGCATACGTATATATATATAATATAATATAATATAATTAACTAGAAAAAGGAGGCCTTTATTTCCAATTTTTAATTTTCAGCGCAGAGAATGAAATTGATCCACTTCCGCAGACGAGTTCTATCTGTTTAATGAAGGTCGATTTGTAAATGTTGCCAAATCTGGAATTAGAGAGTAGAACATGTATTGTATCTAATCGGAAAAGGAAACAGAAAACATGTAAGGCATGCGAAGAATGAAACAAATGATGCAATACATGATGAGCTCTTCCTAGGGTTTCTTTATCTGCTCGAAAGCGATGCATCCTTCGTTTCTCATCCTAAAAGAATCAAAAAAGTAATATGCAAAAAGATCCAGTCCAATCTCCGGGCGAGAGAGAAAAGTATACATAGGAACCACGTTCGCATGCTTTCTGATAACAGTTGAGAGAATGATTGATTCTCTTGAACCCTAAATTTCTTGTACTGGTAATCATTTTACAGTTGATGAAACTTTTCTTTCCTGATCTTGTGGCTCTTTATGACACTCTTGCCTGTTCCTCCCCTTTTAAAGAACGTGAAAATCAGAAAATCTATACCTGAAGGTGGCTCTTGACATGGGATATCTTCAGTCCTTCCACGCTCATCCTCTGCAGAATTCGCTTCGGTGTTGCGTCTGCTCGAGCAAAAAATAAAAAATAAAAAGATAGGAAAATCACTGTATCCATATCTCTCTCTCATACGCAGACAAACTCACATAAAGAAACCAAATTGCATCTTTTCAGATTATGTCCCCGAAAGCAAAAATTTGATCATGCGTATGACGGCCTCTCCTGGAGAGTCCCTCTCATATAGACAAGATCCGAGCTGGGAAGCTTACTGTATTTTCCTCCGAGCTGCTCCACAGCCTCGATGAAATGATTGTGGAGCTCCGGTGTCCACCGGAGGCGGGGAACCTCCGATTTGTTGTACCGCCTGACCTCGTTTCTCCGAGACCTTTTCGTTTCGGCACCTGGGCTCGTCATGATCATCAAAATGCTCATTTTGGAGAGACTTTAGTTTGGTCGACATGGCATATAAATGGGGCTAAGACTTTCTGGACCCGAAATTTAAGAATTATTTCTTAACTCCAAGTGCGAAATAATGGGCAAGTCTAAGGCCATAGACTTTTAGCATTTGGTACATGCAAAAAGGTCTTCGTTATCTATCTATTCTATAATTGTACGTGGAATTACTTAACACACGAGATACGTACTGTAGAAGCAAAGCATAGCTAGCCCTACCTCTTTTGAAAATTGCTGTTTCTTTCTTTATTGGTTTTCTTGTTTCCTAGGGCACATTGTCTAGTGTTTGAAACTTGCGCTTGTAGTAGCCCATTTGAGGGCATAACTTAAATAGATGGATTCTCTTAGTTTGACCCTCTGCTTTGCCTTCCGCAGTGATTGGGTTTTAGGGATGAAGTTAGGCTAGATTAATTATAAATCTTCAGCGCATTGATAGGCTTTATGATTTTTAATGTAATATGGCAACGTGCATTTAGCGTTCAGTACCCCAAAAGGTCAAGTTCTAAAACTTTAAGGGAATCTTCGACAAATTCTAAGCACAATCTCGCCGGTCATAACGGGTTAATGTAGGATTCAAATCAACTTGTCTCGAACAACCAACCCACATGATGAGGGCTGACGCATAAATATTGAACCAACGACTTTGTTCAGCATGCAATATTAACTAGCTAGCTGGTTAGTTCCTGGTGATTATATAATGAATGATTCATTTCAATTAGTTTGAATATGAAGTAGTTACTTGATCTTTTGCTTAACTAATTGGGATGTAAATGAAGAAGATTACATTTTTGTGACTTCGTCGATATGTTATTGAGCATATGTGTATACAATTACTAAACAAATTTCAACAAGTCCATAAAAGATTCAATTAGTCTGATTCTTAAATGGCTAGCTACTTGATCTTTTGCACAAGTAATCGAATTATGCAAAGGAAAAGGATTTACATTTTCGTTGATGCAGCGATAAGCATACATGTGTAATCGCTCACTCGACTAATCATGCATAGTTTAAGCCTAAGATAAGTTAATTAAACAAGAGAAGCCCTAGGAAAGGTACGATGTTGTGTGCTCATATAACTTTGTGGCTATGAGCTAGCCTTGGATATAAAGACCAGTCTTTAAAAACTGGCAAAGCAATACCATGAATCAAGTCAAAACGAGGATAAAAAACTATCACCCCATTAAATGGCTTAGAGAATTTATATGTGACCTCGGAATTGATTAGTCAAGGTTGTGAATAAAAAAACAGAGAAGAAATAGGCATATAAATCATTCTCCTATCACTCTCAATGTCAATAAAAGACGGTGCCTACTTTTGGACCCACCCCTCAATATGAACCTTAATCAATCTATGCCATTGCCGTGTTCCACACTCCCTTTTCTCCCAAATTCAAAGTGCAAGAAAGTTTGCACAGAACCATTGTCTTCATACAAATAATTCACTGCATCTACCTTTACTTCGTCAGTATAATAATGGTCCCAAAGACGGGCAATTAAAGAGGGAGATAAGACCGAAGGACCTGGAGCGAACTCACCGTCAGCAAGCGTATTTCATCACGGTTCCATACGGAGTATCACAGCACGCGAGTATTTCAGAATCGTCAAGGAGTGGTTTTTCATCATAAAGAGGTTCGTTTTTTTTGTCGGTGAATAAGTGACTGTGTTGTAAATCGCATCATTTTGGTACGAGGGCTGTTGGAAAGAACACTGTTGTTGTCAATATTCAGACAAATCATGTCGTGCCTCTGAGCTTAGAAGCTCGATGACACCGGGGCCTAGGACAAGATATATATACATCAACCTTTTTTTGACTGAAAAAAGGCAACTGAGGACTTTTTTGGATACCAAATGGAAGAGAGAAGTCCTAGACCAAATTTAGACCTTGCTAGATAAATGTATTTATCATCTTCATGATTGAAGCTTTTTCAAGCCACGTGACGTCTAATATACCCGCCATATAATTTGGACCGTTGTTAGCCCTAGAGTTAGGTATACTGTCTCAAGCTACGATGCCACAAGTTAGTGTGAAAATGCGAACGCTTTCACATGCAAGTCTTTGAATGCGCCCATCATTCATTGAATATGCTCTCCAGTACACGAGAGGTGATCAACAGGACGTGCTTTACGTAATGCAAACAACGACCTATTCCTCTCTCTCTCTCTCTCTCTCTCTCTCTCTCTCTCCCTCTCTTCCCATAGCGTTTTAATAGGCATGTGAATAACGTGCCCTAGGAAGAATACGACCAGCTTTCGAATCATTTGATATACGAAAAAAGGTTGCGGTTCTATTTACATTTGTATATCTTTTTTCTTTTTCCTTGTGATCTTTTCGAGTACTTTGTCGTGTTCAAATTCACTTATACGAGTGAAACTTTATCCGCTTTCCCCTAATCAAGAACGATCGAGTGCTTAACTATTGGTTGTCATCGAGCTGCTTTATTTTGTCCTGGTCAAATGGAATCTTTGAAGTTGGGGCTTCCTCGTTTTGGCTTATTTTAACGTTTCGTGCGTCCTCGTAATTGATTCGCCGTTCTCATCACGCATCGGAAACTGCTGAAAGTAAGATTGATGTTGTCACGAAGCTTCCCTAGTTCATCAAGCTATTGGCAAATATCTTCTTTTGATTAATATTCCGATCATGGCTCAACCATCATCTAGCCATTATCTAATTAATCCTCTTCGTCCCCTTCCGCTAGACGGTAATAGTCTGGCTGGGTAGCTGGAAAAAGTAAACATTTGTATAAAACCTAATCGTTCAATGCTTATCTCTATTGACAACGCCAAGAGAAGCACACAGTTCAAAATTGCTCTAGGTCGGGGCCGGTCAGTCGATGGGTTTGGTTCCCACTCGGCACAATCTCTTGGGCTCATGCCACAAAGAGTTATTCCTTACGAGTTCCCCTAGTTTCAATTTGAACAACCTATTTTCAATTGGACCAGAGAAGTAAAACCTAATTTGGTATGCGAAAATTAACCTGGGATGCCTCCTAACCACTAAAACGTTACAATTTTCTAAATGCCCCCTAATCACAGTATACAGTAAGAAGTAAATCCTAATTTGGAATGCAAAAATTAACCCGAGGTGCCACCTAACCACTAAGCCGTTACAATTTTCTAAATGCCCCTTAATCATGGTATACAGTATCAAGCATCTAGAACGACGGAGTTTTTTCTAGAGGGAACATAATTGCATTAATTATAGTGAATCCTTCATTTCTTCTCCATCATGATGAAGAATGTTTTCTTCCATTCTCGAGACGCAGATCTGATATGGAAACACTCGCCATCGTCATCATGTCTATTTTGGCAGATGTGAGCGTAAGTGTGTGGAAAGGTAAAAGGGAATGAGAGCATCGCTTTGATATGTCAAAACCTTGTCATCATATCGATCGACCATGGAGGAAAATAAGAGCTGAGAATGTTTGTGACTTCTACGGCTGTGCTTGCTTACATCATTCCATTAGTCTAAAACTGCTCTTTGATTTCAAGTCCTCTCTCTGATGGCATCTTCTAGAAGGTTGTCCTTGAAGGTAAGCCTAATTCATGTGATGTGTACATCAATTTTGGTACTTCAAAATGCGGATTTCCTTAGTTTTGTTTGATTCATGAGTTGTAAATATAATAGCTTTTTTCTCGTAGTAAAATTTGAAATGCCCAAATAAAGGTCGAGACTTCTGTAAAATTTAATTTGATTGATAAATTTTGAGAATCATTTTCTCCAAAAAGTTAAATTGGCAAGAGGGTATATACATTTCCTAAGACAGATAGATGTCTCGAGAGCGAGAGCATCCTTATCACTATCGATACAACTCATGTGATTCAATTGGTTTTGGTGGATTAATGGGATAAGCAAGATCAGAGAAGAAAATGACATGAGAAATTTTTCTTCTGGGTTCTTGCGGTGGTTGAATGTGTAGGGTTCAAGCTTCGTTGTCTTTTGCTTGACACTAGACAAAAAAATAGCACATCCGCTGCTTCGAAGAGATATAATGAGATTATTAAATTGATAAAGAACAAATCCGTATGTAAAGATGTCAATTCATCTTTTGAGTATAATTTCAATTGTTGCGGAACACTTGACAATTATCGAGAGTAGGTAAGATTTTTATTAGTCACCTGTCAATCACCTTGGTAATCGCAAATCATGATTTTATCCACCTATCATATATATGCATGGATTGCCATAGGATTATTTGTAGAAGTTTGAGGTTGAAGTGGCCATGAGGTTTGCTACCTTAGTAGTATAGATTAACGGATCCACGTATCACTTATGGCTCATATAGTAAAACTGGAAAATAAGTAGAGAAAATTTAAATATTGAATATTGAGTGTTGTAGTATGTAAATATTGAAAATGAAGATAAAAAATTGTCCAATAATAGTTTAAATATTAAATCCTACCGGCTTTTAATCAAACATGGATCAGTGAACTTAATTGGAAGATTTCAACAATGTAATTGGTAAAATGTTAATTGAGATTGGATATCTTATCACTTAACCAACTAAGTAGGTCATTAAGTTATTTTTGACTTGAAATAATTGATTACTTTGTGTGCAATTAGAAGGTATCGAATATATTTAATAACAATAAATTTAAAAAAGTTAGATCTCCATTGCTTAACATGGTTATCAAACACACCCATTAATAAACACTTAGTCATATCACCAGATACTTCTATAGCTCAACTCGAGCCGATATCTCGGGTTAATTCAAGATCACATTGAAGAAGTGAAGTGGCATATGCTCTTTTATATAATGGAGGAATGGAGATAAAATCAAGACGTTTTCCTCGTCACTACTACATTAAACAAATGATAACGAGGAAGAATCTCCATTCTGACCAGAAACAATAAACAAAAGAGATCATCAAACGTCTCCGCATGTCTTGCCAGATCTCTATCGCTCATCCATGCGCAAAGGAATATCTCAACCCTGACCTAGAATTGCGACCCACATGGAAAGCACAGAGCCGTTGATTCCAGAAGGGTAGCTCGAGAGGAAGCAGCAGTCAAAGGGTTGATATAAAGCAGATTTGGCAGGTTTGGTTTAGTAAACCAGAAATCAACCTGTCTGAATTAATATATCTAATGAATCTCATAGTGCAAGCTAGCTAGATGACATCTGGAGCTCACTGTTCAGACGGGGCGGGGCTCACCTTGTCAATTCCATGATCGTTTGGAAGTCTCCGCATGCTGTCTGTGACGTAGCAACATCCCTACATCCTTAAAGGACTTAGGGTTGCCCTTTGGAGAACGCAGTCTTTAAGATCTAATGAATCTCACCGAGATCTCAATCAATAAGGACGAATAGGTGGAGCGCCTATGCATGTACTTGTTGACTCGCAGAATCGAATGCAGGCAGATTCTTGATCAAGATGGAATATAAGTTCGATCTGTAAATAGTTCTTTTGCGTTTTCACAAAAAGAGGGGCGAAAAATAAAAAAAGACGAGAGTTGAAGAGCATCCCGACACTTCCCGAGCATGGTTCGCCTATATTTAAGAGCATCAAGCAGTAGATATGAGTAGAGCATGTCCGGATGAAATTGAACTTTTTACTTTTTACTTTTTACTATTTTTTGCTTATTGTAAATCTTACGGCAAGCACATTTTGACTTTTCTATTACCCTATAACATCTAAAACTTTTAAAATATATAAATTGTGACACTTGAATTCACATATAATTTCGTCATAATTTTTCAAAATCTGTATGGATTTTCAAATATTAATGAGAAAGCAAAGGGTCGATTTTGCTTTTACTGAAGCATAAACAAACATCACATTAATCAGCTAACTTCTATATAGATATGTCACTTTTGGTACGAGATGTATGACTTTACTAAAATCCCTCGAAGAAATTATTATGATAGTAAATACTAAATCACTTCTTTATTCGATGAAGAACCGAGGGGAGTTAAAGAGAGCCATCTCCACCTTGACTCTCGCATGCATTTTTGGCAGATTCATTATGCAGTTTATACAACATCACATGAAATTTCTGTGTATCTTCCGATGAGTCAAGATATTGTACCACTCTTTTAATTCAAATTCCGCATCCAACGCCACATTTATTGCAAGAATTTCAACCCTAGAACAACAAAAATCTGCACAAAACCAAAGAGGGGACGACAATTTCATTGGTGCAAAGTTGAAGAGTCAAAAAGAATTGTAGAACACATGCGATCTTTTAGGGTCTTGAGCAATAAGTTCTTGGACGCCATGAGTGGGAAGGATGAAATTTCTTGGAAGCGTGATCATACCGCCATATGACACCAACGAGGCCATGAGAGAGAGAGAGAGAGAGAGAGAGAAGAATCGCCGCAAGTCGTCACGGAAAAGCGAGCTATACATACGCACGCCGAGCGAGCTGACCTTTTCTGCGACAACATAAGTGGGACTACTTCTGGTTCTTGCATAATTCAAAGGTTCAAGATTGATGCCTTTAAGAAAAATTAAGACCTTAGCAAGGGCTTTACATTCTGTTCTCACTAGCTTAGGGTACCACAAAATCGCATATGCTTATGGCCAGGGAGATCTCGGTCAATTTCCGACTAACACGAACAAAATCGTCGGTGGGATCCGTTTTTAAATATGTCATGATAAACGCCGATAGACTTTTTTCATCATCTTCTTCCTGGGAAATTAACTCCCCCAAGAGAAATGGCATACCGTGTCACGTCATGGAATAGTTAATTTAGGGTTATCGTTCGGCACCGATCTTATGGGACTGCTGTTAGTAATTATGTGCCGACATACATTTACACGATTATCATTCATTTTTCAGAGCTGATATTGAGAATTCAGTTTTGCCACAAAAGGTTTCCCCTCTCGGAAATCGGGATTATCAATTTGGCCAGAATAGTGGTAAATAAAGAATGTCCAAAGCACAATTGTCTCGAGCAGCCTTGACATATCAAGCTTCACCATATAAATTAACTCGATTTCACGATTGCAAGAGTCAAGTAGTCGCGTTAGAATGGACATTTATAGTGATTCTAATTTAAATCTTTCATCTTTTCTAAGTATCATCGAAAGAAAAGAAGTGGGAATCATCAGCATGAACTGTAAATTCCAATTACATGGAGAAATAGCCCATCAAGCTGAGACGTGAAATGGCTCACGATCACAAGGGTAGGCCCAATGGCCCATCAGCCATGCAGTGTTGAAAGTGCTAACTTTGGAATCACTACTTTGAAGTCTTGCCATTTTAGTTGGAGTTAATACCACAAAAAAATTCAAATTGTTAGATGTACGATAAATTTACCTCAAATTAATTTTTGACCTCAAAAAATTCCAAACTAGTACATCCATGATAAATTTACCTCATATAAATTTTTTGACCCAAAAAACTATAAATTAGTACATTTCTGATCAATTTCTCCTCTATTAGTTTTTATTAAATTGGATTAATACCATAAAAACCCCAATTGGTATGCCTGTGACAAAGCGAAAATAAAACCACAAATTGGTAAACCTGTCAATTGTTATGTGTCATTCAACTTAACAATTTAATAGTAAAATTAACAAAAACTAACATAGCATAAATTTATCATAAGCGTACTAGTTTGAGTTTTTTGTGGTCAAAAAATTAATTTGTGATAAATTTATCATAGTTGTACTAATTTAGGATTTTTTTTGTAATATTAACCTTTTTTATTAGCTACAACTTTCAATGGTCATAAGTATAGCACTTACAAGCAGCCTCGGTTAGGCAATGATGTCGCATGAACTCAATCAATCTTAATTGAAATCCAATCAGGTAGGCACTACGTGAGGCCTGTTGAGGTTGTGTAGAGAGAGAGAGAGATTTTACAAGAACTAATTGGTCCTTACATGTGATCTTTACATTCACTGCTTCTTCCTTCCCTAATTCAAACAATGAAGGAACTAATAATCAGAGCTGATCATGTACCCTTATTTTCACTAGCCACTTATGGCTACTTATACGTGACTGCTTCATCTATATAACATGGGAATTTACAGAGCTCAACCTGTTCTGCTACAAGCCCGACACTCCAAAAAAATGGACCACAAAAACCCAAGTTCTTCTCAGTCAACTCCTGATCAACTCATCAATCCGTTGAAGGCCCCAAAAGTGCTCTTCCATAAGCCACAGGGAGTGATAGGAGTTTCTTTGCCTTCCCCACATAAGCTCTCTTTGTGAAGTTGTTGTAGTCGTTCACTTCAATGGAGTCCAGGATCTGCTTGTACAGCAGGAGGGATGCCATCACCGGCCACCTGCTCTTCGCGTTAAGCTCCACGACGCCCTTCTCAGCCTCATCGAAGAACTTCCTTGCCCGCTTTATCTGCTCTTTCATGAATGCCCTCCACTTGTCGGTCACTTTCCCCCGGAATATGTCCTCCTCAGATAGCCCGGCGCGCGCAAGCTCATCCTGCGGCAGATATATCCTTCCTCTCCTAGCACTGTGTAAACGATTTGAATTGCAGGGTGATGAGTTTCGATAAAATCTCCTAAATGGGTGCTCAAATTGCTTCAACAATCCAAGCTAAGATGTCCAACAATAAAACCGATATGAAACTACTTAAATTCAAGCAGGTTTTTCTACTGTAATTGCAAAATCTTACTCTTCGCCGACGTCCCTGAGTATGTTGGTCAGCTGATTAGCAATCCCGAGTGCCAATGCAGCATTGTAGACACTTTCTGTGGACGCCTTCGATTCAGGTGCAATCCCCATGACCGGTACACTCATTAACCCGACTGTTCCGGCTACGTAGTAGCAATAAAGGTAGAGCTCGTCAAAGTTCATGTATCTTGATTTTCTCAAGTCGAGCCTCATGCCCTCTATCATGTCCTTGAAGGGCTGCATTGAAGTAGTTATGGTCCAGTTATCAAGTGATTTGTCGATGATACTCTTAACCAAAATCATAGAAACAAAAATCGAAGTGGTGATTTCAAAGAGCGATTGGACTTCTACCTGAATATCCACTGGGAACTTCGAGACGGTGTCTGCCAGAGCAGCATCGTACATGTCATAAGGGCGGCCCTCGAAGAGATCATTCAGTCTTTTATCCCATCTGTCCAGAGCCTTTGGAGTGATGTGCGCGGCGTTTGGTCCGTCCACAAGCTCATCAGTCCTCCTGCACCACACTGCAACATGCAGTGACCCAGCTTATTCATTTCTCCGTAAACCCCACTTATCGCAATTTTAGAGATTTGTCAAAATGTTTAGGATCGCAGAGATTGCTGCTTTACATATGCATGGATAATATGATTGATTCTGTCACAAATATACACAAATTGGATAAAAAATAGATGTGAAAACGAACTATGGTCACAAGCACATGCTCGAAAAGGATGGTCATGTCAATACCGTAGATTGCCCATACAGCTTTTCGTCGCTCCGGTGTCATCAGTAACGTACCTAAAATTGGTGAGGAAAGCAGCCCAGTTAGCTAGTCTATCCCAGAATGACTTGAACATTGCGTCCGATAATTCAGTTCACCTATCTTTTATGCAGAAATCAATATAGGGTATTAACAAGTAAATTTCACACAGATTGATTGTGAAAGACAAGTAACCAAGTATCTAAAACTGTTGAATTCCTGTATGCCAAATTAAGTAAATGGAGACGGGCAGCAAACCGCCAAACCGAATGCACAAAAAGCGCAGTTAAATAATTCGATGCAAGTTGATGCTCATTTCAATAAATAAACTTCAACCAAATAGTTGGAATTGAAGGTGGCTGAAATAAAATCAAACTCAGCAACATTTTTGTTGCAGGTAATGGCCAAAGGAAGCTCAGGAAGTTGGAGACAATGCAGGAGATAAGGCCAGCCAGAAAAGGCGCATTTTCATTGGACCCAGTTTTCTTGAGCAAGATAAAATGATATTATTTCCCCTCTTTATGCTTTAACTGACATCAACCTTTTAGAATTCATAATCAAAAAGATGAACGCATTATCCAAATCTTAATAGGAAAAAGCAGCACCACCCGCACACGATACACGCAGAGAGAGAGAGAGAGAGCAAAAGTGTACCCAAGTAAAATGTCTTGGCGTACTCGGCACAGACCTCGCCGCACCTCTCGTAGGCCTCGTTCAATAGGTCACCGCCGGTCAACCCCTCCGCCTCCTCCGGCTTCTTCACATCCAGAGCCTCCTCCTGCCTCTGCTCCCTCACCAAAGCCGCCTGCTTCAGCACCACCTCATACACCCTCTCCACCGAGGATCTCGACGGGCTGGCCACTGAGCTCGAAATGGCCGAGACCACACTCACCACGCGCACCCCGGCCGGGTACAGCCTCGGCCTCCTCTGTTTCTTGCTCGCCCTGGGCTCGAGATTGAGCAGGGATGCGGCGTTCCCTTTGGGGCCAACCACCCAAAGAAGGACGCCAGACATCTCTCTCGCGAAGAGCTCTCAGGGGCAACAATGGATCTTTGAATTCTCTACTCGGGTTTCGCTCTTGGGTGAAGATCCCTACTTTCCAGTGGAAATGGAACAGTACAGAGGAGAAGGAGAGAAGGAGAATGGTCTCTCGAAAAAGCAATCTTTTGAGCAAACGGGCGACCAATGGCAGGTTTTGCTGATCTCCTCCACTTAAATGGGACGAGATTGACGACGACGCCAAAAAGTTTTTGGAGGGACAGAGAGGCGAGATGCCTTCTCTCTCTCAGCTTGAATATGCTCTCTCTCTCTCTCTCTCTCTCCCCCTTTGCCCTGATCCGACATATGGGTCTGGTCCATGTGTGGCCGGTGTTTTGGAAGTTTCGACCAACGCCTCGGTCCGAAAGATAGGCTATTGAGTGAGTGAGCGTGGTGCATGCACATCGTCAAATATGATAGGCCTCCCCCTCCACCATAGAGGCGTTCTTCAATACATGTATTGTACACACTCAAGAACTTTCACATCTCAATCAAATAAAACGAAAAAAGGACGCGGTCTTGACTAAAAGGGTTTATAATTTATGGATTGGAAAGTTGACTCCTTCATGTAACCGGGCAAAACATTAACAAGGACCGACCATGAATGATTCGATTCACTATTAGTAGGAAAGAAAAATTTGAGTCATCCGAGCAAAGTTAGTAGAAGAATATTTTGTTGGAGAGCCTCTATTGATAGCAGCATAATTTTAACTGAAAGAGTTAGTCAAGATCGATCCCCTTTTTTATATCATATTAGAGGGGCCATAATTAAAACGAGGAAAAGGGAGAAACCATGGCTAGGTCAAGCTAAATTAACATTGCCCTTAACATGGGTGCTAGAAAGATGCATTTGGAAGGATTATCTGTAAGTCAAATATCCTCCTCGAGAAAATGTGATGCCTATCAGCCTCGATGCGATTTCTTTCCAATATATACTTTTTAAATATATTTCGGTCAATTTTCAGCAAGGTTCAGCATGGCCACACATGTGACAGCAGCATCAACGTGGTACTAGAAGATGCCTCTTGAGAGAGAGAGAGAGAGAGAGAGCAAGTTGGTGTGAACTTGGGCCCTGTGAATGAGATTGTGTGGCTGGAGAAGTGGGGCCTAAAGCGTGGAGGCACAGGCATCGTCAAAGGGGTGAGCGAATGGAGAGGAGCGAGAGCGACACGCCCCCCGGGACACGACACACACGTACACAACTGTCATGAATTTTGCTCAGTATCGTCGGTTTATACTATGTTTCTGTTTGCCTTTTGTCTTATGAGTAGCTGAATTTTGAACGTTTGAATTTTCGGGATCCGAAAGGTTCAAGCATTTTTTAACAATTGCTTGGACAAGATCTTTTAGTGAAATGATACGTTAAAATTGGACATGCCATGTCAGTAAATTTGACTGTGAACTGATCGAGATGACTTATAGATGGCTTAATTGCATAAATCCAAATCTTTTAAGACTTGATTGCCCGTGAGGCAAAACGTTTAGAACTTTTAGTGCAAATTACGTAAACAACTAAACATTGAGGGGACGACCTCTTTATTAAATCGTCGTGATATTGTGAACGCAGTTTAAGGGTCTTTTCACGGGCATCAATCATGACAATCAAATCAAAATGACTTCCAAAGAAGGAGCCTGACCATCTATAATACTTGAATTGGATGTGTGTATTCATGGGTGTTATTAAGGGAAAAAGACACTAAAAATTCTAAAATATGTTTAGTGACACATTTACTTTAAGATTATTCTATGGTGTGATGTGTTTACCTCCATCAAATTTTTGTTTGGGATTTTTTATTTCAAAAAAAAAAAGTTTGAGGTAAATGTGCTATAATAGATATAATTTGAGTTTTTTGTGACTTTTTTTTTCTATTATTAATTCAGTCGAGACTACATGTTCATTTTTTTTTCTTTCTTTTTTTCAAAGTAAAAGGTGACTGCTCCAACTTCACAAACTTCAATGAAGATCCCTATGCATTAGGGGTGAGCATATCAAACTGGACCGAATTGCCCAGTTTGGTCCAGTTCCCAAAGGCGTCAATCCAATTTCCAATTTTATAAAAATGGAACTAGTGATTTTCAGTCTAGTTTCCAATTTTAGGTAGAACTAGACTGACCTAGAATAATAAAACTGGACCAACACTTTTTAAAATATCTATATTTTTTTAATTTCTTAAAAATAGCAATAACTCCTAAAATTGTAATAATTCTAGTATTTTAAAAAAAATAGCTTTTTTGCTAAGTAGTTAGTTTCATTGGACTAGACCAGTCAATCCGATCCGATTCCCGGTCCTAAGACTATTCGATCCATCCCCCGGTTTCAAAAAATGATAATGAGTCATTCCAATCCATTTCCCGGTTCTTAAGTGGATTCGGACTGGATTGAGAACCGATTACACGTACTATGCATATGGAACAAAGTAATATGGAAAGACGTATTACGTCGAGAACAGGAATATTGTTCCTGCATCGTTTTAGCATTTTCCCTTTGCGCGAGGTGCGGCGCAGGAATAGGGATCTCCATTTCGCGCCTTGATGCGAGTCCGAGGAAATCTGGATTTGACATCTTGGACTGGTCCAGTTGTTAATAGAAGATTACCCCATTAATTAAGCCAAAAAAAAAGCTTACTTTTTAAATTAATTTTTCCCTATGAAATTAAGTAATTCAATAGTAAATCCTCTAATGTCAAGGCGGGTGCAGGTAACGTTTCAGGACTGAAATCAATGTTCGGCCTTTGTTTATTACAAGTGTACAAAATTGACCTAGATATCACTAAAATTGAAAAAATTGTCAAAAAAAAAAAAAACTTATTGTAAGACGACACATTTTCATCATAAACCCTTTAATTTTGTTAATTTAGTCCTAGACCTTTTGACAACTTGACAATTTAGTTCAAAACATTTTAATTATACTAATTTAGTCATGAACCTTTTAATAATTTGTCAATTTAATCATTTCAATGAATATTGGCCATAAATAGCTAATGCAGCGATCTAATCAACATCGGCCATCCTACATAGCACAGTCAAGTGACTAGTGATGACATGGATTTATTTTTGTTTACATTTTTATAATTTTATTTATTTTCTTTCTTTCATTCTTCTTCTAACTAGTCGCTCCCTAGCTACTAGCCGAAGGTAACGAGAGCAAGCCCACTTGCCTCAGGCAAGGTTATGAGGTCAAGCCCATGGTAGGATACATGTGTGAGTTGTGTTAAAAAAATCTTACATTTGAGAATTGATGTAATGTAGATAAGTTAATATATCATAGTTGACCCATAAATCTCCTTATTTTTCGTGAATGTGAGTCTAACTGAATGTATTGATGAGCTCAAACTTAGGCTCCTTTTGGTAATCTTCCAAAAGAAAGTATTGGACTTCTATTATGTGCTCCGAACAAACAGTATTAGAGCCCATGGTTACGTTTCTAGGCAGGTAGGGAAGTTGATGCAAAAGGATGCTTGAATTAAGGGAAAAGTAGACATAAAACTGAGTTTACACATGAGAGGGAGATTATTAGAATACATGTGTGAGTTGTGTTAGAAAAAATCTCACATCAAAAAATTGATGTGATATAGAACAGTTAATATATTTTAGTTGACTTATAACTCATCGGTTTAAGTTTTGCATGAAGGTAAATCCAATTGGATATATTGATAGGCTCGGACTTGGATTTTTTTTTGGTAATCTCCTGAAGAAGGTATCGGATTTATGTTGCGTGTTCCCAATAGCCTTCCCAGTGGCTGGTTGCCAACAACTAGCTAGAGGAAGAAGGAAATAAAGAAGAGGAAAGAAAAAATTTCATAAAAAAAATTATCCACATAAATATTGATCGTGCCATGTAAGATGGCACATTGGCGATTTCCGACCAAAATTGATCAAATTGACGAATTATTTAAAAGTTTAGGACTAAATTAATACAATTGAAAAGTAAAATTAAATTAGCAATTTGTCAAAAGTTTGATAATTAAATTGACACTATCGAAAGGTTTAGGACTAAATTGGCTATTGCACAATAAATTTATTAATTTTTAAGTAATTTTCCCTGAATCGTTACACACAAGAAAAACAATTAAAACTTAAAAGTGATCAATGATAATAAAGCAACACTATCTAGATAATTAAGCAATTTTCGTGAAAAGAAGAAGAAGAGAGATGCAGAGTATAGTCAAATTGGTTTATAAAGTCCATATCCTAAATGAAATGATCTCGCAGGCAATAAACTCAACAAGCGGGTCATATTCAATGGCAGATAACTGGGGTGTTGCCATATCATTTCCGGTAAGAGCTTTCTAATCCCATCGTACGAAACAAAGTATTCCATCGTGACACATGAAAAACTCCATTTATCGAGTGATTGATTGGGGGTATCCACCATACCAATAAAAGAAAAAGTTTTAAAAAAAATAAGAAAAAGAAAAAACTCTTTGAAATTCCGTTGCGACACATCGAGAACTTTCATAATATAATGTGGTTAGTGGCCGAGTAACGTGAACTGCTTTTGCATCTAAAAACGATGTACAAGTGCAACTACAAGTGCAACTACAAGTGCGACTGCACTGCACATGGACAAAAACATCAATACGGCCGGACGAGGTTGACCGTTGAGGTTCTCTTCCTGTAAACTCCACATTTGGCAAAGGTTGTACCAAACTTTTATTTGCATTTTATTTATAAAAAATAAAACATCTTGATTGGAAAACAAAATTTGGGAAGTAGTTTACCGGATTTTCATGCATTCATCGTTCTGAAAATGATTAGTCAACACAAAATCATTTACAATTAAAGAGAATATTCATGCTTAGAATTAGATAAACAAATTTCCTAATCTGAAAAGTGGAAACGAAAGTGATTTTCAATGAAAGCATTTTTGTTATATCAGGAAGTTCTCCTCGAAATGAGCAAGTCCTTAGATAAGGTTTCCATAATTCAAATTCGAGTGAATTTAATTTGCAAAGAGAAAAGAATTTTTTGTGTTTCCGTTTTCTTTTTCACAGAAAAGAACAAAGAAAAACGTTGAAACAATCCTCGAATCGATGGTCTAACAAGACGGATTAGCGAAGGAGGACACCTCCACGCACGTTCTCCGTTTGGTTTTTCCTCTGGCTTTATTTTTATTTTTTTCCCCTTCTGTTTTTGGTTTTGTCTTGTTGGAATAACCAAAAAACAACAATATTTTCATGAAGAAAATAAGGAAGATGCCCCTTCCTTACTCTACTCCGCCGTCAGGTAATGAAGGAGCCGTCTTTCATCTAAATTCTAAAGAAGAGACGAGGTGTTTCGTCTTTTTAATGCAAAAGTGCCTAATTTACCATATCATTAGATTAGATCATGATTCCGCTACATGGACAAAAAGTGGTTGGCCCTAGGAAACGAAAAGAGTCGGGTGGGGTATATCTCCATGGATTGATTTTTTTATAGTGCTCCTTAATCGTGATTATGACCTTAATGATTATCTCCGTAACATATGAAGATGTGAAATGGACAGATTGACGGTAAATTCAGCCCCCATGGCCTCATGCAGGGAATCCTAAATAATGTTCATCATAACTCATTTATTTTTAATTTTTCTTCTACAATATTAAATATTTCAAACTTATACATATATGACATAATACCCTTCGTCGAGATTTCATTAATGAGATTCGTTGAAAATCTATTTGACATTGAAAAACAAACCTTCGTTGACATGAAACAAGAAGTAACTGTTCCGAACTTCACCAGCATCGTTTAGGATCCCTAGGCGTATAAAAACAAAGTGATTTGGAAAGACCGTGTTAGGTCGAGATCAGGGATATTGTGCATGCATCGTTCGGCAATTCCCCACTCAAGTACTTTCTTGCCGTGCGTAGTGCGTAGCAGCAGGGGATCTCCATTTTCAGGCATTAAATTAGAGTCCGAGGAATCTGGATTTGACGTATTTGGACTTGTCTAATTGTTATCAGAAGACTATCACATTAATTAAGCCTAAACTACGACAAAAAATTAAGCCAAAACAAGAGCTTATGTTCTCTAATCTCGAGGTGGTTGGGTGGGGACAGCGTTTTTAACTAGACCGTAGGCATGCGTACTCAACCTTCGACCCATTTCTTCTTCTTCTTTTTTTATAACAAGTGGATAAATTTGACCTCGAAATCACTACATCATTAAGCACGAGAAGAAAATGATTAAAACCTTAAAATACATCAATGTTAATAGAGCGAGATTGTCTAGATAATTAAGCTATTTCCAAGGGAAGAGAGAGAGAGATAGAAGTGCTCGGTGTGGGAAAACCAATTTAGAAAGTCCATGTAGTAAATGAAATGACGTAACAGACTCCAAGTGAGTAATTCAACAAGCGAGCCATGTTCAATGGTTGATGAGAGTGTGTTGCATCATTTCTCGTAAGAGCTTCTGTCAATTTGCGGTGGCAAACATAGCATTTCTCGACGTCGCTTGTACTTATTAGCAATCGATTTTATCCGAAATAGTAAAGCAGCGGAGTTGCGTGAACTGTTTGCATCCAAACACGGTGTACAAGTACAACGGCGAGTCGCGAATGCATTGCACCCGGACAACATCAATATGGCCGGACATTTCGTTGTCGTGGACTCGTGGCGAATGGGACGGTAGAGAACGAAATGAATTGCAATGGAAATGTTAGTTGCGTACTAGGTTGAGGCTCTCCTCCTGTGAACTACCCATTTGGCAGATGTCTTGAACGCTTTGGCTCTACTTGGATCCAAGGTAGTTTTGAATTTTTTTTATTTGCATTATCTTCATAAAAAGGAAAAAACGAAATTTCACCCAAGAAAACACACGCATAAAGTTTATGGGTTGGATTTTCTTTTTTGGCCATCACAATTATGGCTAGGATGGCCTTAATTTTAGTAATGCATTTGTTTGATTGAAATAATTTTTCACGAATTAATTTTCCAAGTCTTCATGCATTTCTCTTGCTGAAAATGATTAATCAACAAAAAAATCATTAGCTTCCTTATTCTAGAAAGGGGAAAGGAAAATTCCACTGAGAATATTTTCTTTTATCAAGAAATTCTCCCCAAAACGAATACATTCTTAGATGAAAATTCCGGAATTTAAGTTGGAGGAAATTTTTAATTATGTAAAAAGATAAATGACTTTTTAGTGTTCCTTTTCTTTTTCACGAGAAAAGAAAAAGAAAGGTGTAGAAACAACCCTCAAATTGATGGTTTGAAAGACAAATTTGTGAAGGAGACCCCTCCATGCATGTACTCTGTCCGGCTTTATTCAATTTTTTACTGTCAGAAGATATGCCGAATCGATCCTGATTATAAGTGATACATAAAATCAATTCGGGATTGTAGTTGAGTGAATTATAAGATTTGGATCCATATGATTTGTCTCGAAGATTTTCTTTCTTTTCATCGTTCATATTCTATATCACATAAAAAGCATTGTAAATGTAATCAATATGGGCTATAATTTAGAAAATACAGAAGTTTCAATTCATCTAGTCCCTCTCCTCTCTTTTCCATTATGTGGCATTTACCTTTTGTCTTATTGGAACAACCAAAAATCAATATTTTCCATCAAGAAAAAAAAAAAAAAAAGAAGAAGAAGAGGGAAGATGCCCTTTTACTTGTACGCCACAAGCGGACAACGACAGTGTCGTCTTTTGTTTTAGCTTCGATTGAAACATGTGGTGCGATTTCCTACGTTTTTCTAGGCACAATTTCAACGGGGGAGACTTCGGCTGAGCTTTTCCCGTGACAAACGGAGCATCGCTCCTCCACGCTTCGATCGCCCAGAAAGCGTAAGGAAACTCCTCTATTTTATTTTTCCTTTCTCTCCGTGCAAAAGTGCGTGCCCAAACAAGAAAAAGTACCTGAATTTTAGGTTACGAATCCTCCACGTGGACGAATTCTCGGCCTTAGCAACGAAAAGGTTGTGGGAGTCTTTGTGTACGTGGATCGATTTTCAAGGTGTCGGACAGGTAGGTGGATTCACTGGATTGTCCTCATTCTTCATGCTCCTTAATTTTGATCATGACCTTAATGTACGTCTTGATTAAAAAAAAAAAAAAACAAATCTGAAGACGTGGATTGGATGAATTTGGCCGGCGAAATCGTGCCCCTATGGCCTCGTGTATAGACCTTCATCGTATATTCAAAGTTAGGTATGACTTCGATGAAATCACATGAAAAATTCCAATCAAACTTTCTATCGCTGTATGCCACGATTTCTTAATTTTTCATTTTAGTATCGTGTTTCTTATAATAATTTCATTACAAGGGAAAAAATAAATAGAAAAAAGGCTACAAAGCTCTCATGACTTTTTGAGGATAGCGGACGTCTCACCCCTTCAAATCTCCAATCATTATATGACTCTTATCTGATTGGAAGGAAATTCAACTTACGTCAATTCTGTAGAAAATAAAACATGAGAAGTCATCTTTTTTTTCTTTTTTTTTTATCGGTGTCGTTGTTGCAATCATTTTGGCAAAACAAGCCTATTTCATCTACAAGTCACTATTCATGTGGCGGGTAGAAAAAACCCCGAACCCTTCAAAGGAAAGTTTCAATAATTCTTATAACAATTAATTTGCATGTAGAGAATATCACGAACCTTCAAAGAAGAAGTTTCGATGATTCTTACAACAATAGTAGACTAGAAGACACTACATTTGAAGGGGAAAAAAACAATTTCTATTCCTTAAAATTCAGGTGTGAAGTGCATGTGAATCGGAAAAGCGAAGGGACTGTCGTGCAATGATTCCCTCGAAGTTCAAGATTCTTCACAAATTACCCCAAATTTCGAGAATGTTTTGCATGATTCATCCTTAAAAGCTTTTGGCCTTTCTGATAACTTTTGTCATTTTTCATATTCGTTTTCTATAAAAATAGATCCTTGGAGAGAGTAGGTGCACCCTATTTCATTCACCTACTCCCACGTGCTTTTGACTTTTTCTTAGGAAAAATTTTCCTCTGGTTCCTTTTCGATTTCCAATACACATATCATAATAATTAGAATAAAAGTTACCAAAAACCATGTATCATACGTAACACATTTATCTTAATTTTTTAATGATACAAAAAAATTTAAAATTATATCTGCACGACAGATTTATCATCCGTTAAATTTCTGTGAGTGAGAACTATTAAAATTTTGTTTATATTGACGAAAGGTAAAGTGGGGCCTGCATTGTTTAAGTGAAATAAAAACAATGTTATTTTGACTGAAGAGTTGTCAAACGGAACTTTGATGGAGCATTAATGTATCATATAGGTACAAATTTTGGATTTTTAATGTTATAAGAAAAATTTAAGATAAATATGTCACGACAAAACGTAGTAATGAGGTTTTTTATGTCATAAAAACATTTTAAGGTAAATGTGTCAAAGTGAGTCTAGTTTATGAATTCTTTATGACTTTACCTTCTTTCAAATATTTCACCCATCTTGTGATCGTCTCCCCATTCTCATTATTTCACTTATATTGCTCATTTTTCTTATTGCTTTTTTCTTTCTTTTCTATGGCTATCGATATATATCCTCCACTTCAACTATGTGGTTTTTTCCTCATACTTATTTTATTTTTGCTTTGTTGCTATGTGAAGAAACGACTCGAAGTCGAGACCACGCCTGCATAATTTTAAATCCATCGTGATCAATTGTAATCGTTTCCCAAAAAACAGACGAAATGGACAAGATTCAGATTGTGGTTTGGATTCAAACCATATATTTGAAACTTTATCTTTATAAACTACTATCAAAATCTAATATCTAACAAAAGAGGATGGAAGGAGGGTCGTTTGAGACCTCGTTGGAGGGTGTGTTGAGAGTACAGAATGGATGAGAGTGGGGTTTTGACAACCTACTCCACTTCGTGCATTTTTCTCCCTTTCTTAATCCATTTTTTTTTTTTACTTCTTTTCTTCTCGATTTTGCTCTCCTTTTTAAAAATTAAAAATCATTATGCAAAGTATTTATAATATTAATTTTTTTTTTGTAATTTATACAATTAGTATGCGTCAAGAAAATATGATGTTAATAATTTACAGAGTATTAAAATATTCTTTAACTTCATTAGATTAATAGATGTCAATATCCTTGTCTTATGACTCAAAACACTTTAGCAATGATTACATGCACAAATTGCCATGATATAAATTGCTAATTACCTACATTATACATATAAGTTTATCTAAACGTCCAATGATAATACAAAATATTTTCAAATTTTTTTTTAGTGGGTCATAAATTAAATGGCTTTGGAACCATCCATTTCAATTTGTATGCCGTTGGCTCTAGTCAGGCATGTGTTCTACGCAAATAGCGACTAACTAGTGTTGTTCTAATGATTTAGTTTGGCATTAGTTTATGCATATCAAAATTTGAATGGAAAAGCCGTCTATACATACTATAGACATAAATTAGCTATACCCATTATTTCATAATATAATTTATGTGGCATAAAGTGTATCTATGCTGTGGACGAAAGGATTATTAGGCGATGCTATAATATGTGACTTAGGCCATCCAAAATCCAAACACCAAAACAATAGGAAGTAAATCGGGCGAGCCTATCAAGAGCCTAATCAAGCCATTGGCGGAGCAACAATGGAATTCAACCATCGAAAATCATATGAATTTTCCTGTCCGATTCATTGCTCAAGACAACTCTCGATAGACAGATTTCATTACATATCATTGCACAGAACTCATTAATGATCACACAAACACCTAAAACAACAATTGTACACAGTCTCGAAGATGAGCACAATACCCAAGAGCTTGAACCGGATCTGAATCTTGTTCATGATTGGCTTGCTTTGCTCGTGTTTTATCTGTTTATCTTAACATGAAGGCCTTAATTGCCAAAAGCAAGTTATTAGGGACCTAATGTTAGATTTTCTCTGATTAACCTTGCAGCATCCTTTTGCTCCATTCCAAACCCCCCCTCTCAAAAAAAAAAAAAAAAAAAAAAAAGAAGAAGAAAAAGAAAAGAAATGATTGAAAAAGTGACATAATTAATTTATGAATTTTAGTCTCTATACATCGTCTTATCGAACTTTAAATTCATTAAATTTATGGTATCTGAGTTTTAGTCTGACATTCAATATGATCTATGAATTTTAAAATATTTTCGGGACAATATTGAACACTTATCAAATTTATAAACCACATTGAATAAATTAAAAATCTAAAGATGACATTATACGTCGAGTCAAAGTTTATAGACCAATTATGCAAATTAAAATTTCAGAGGCAGCATTATATAATTAAATCAAAGTCTAGAGATAATTTGTGTTATTGTCCCAAAAAGTTTTTTCATGGAGGAGGAATAAAAAAATCGTCTTTGAAAGCCAACGTCAAGTTGGGGCCTCGATGGTGACCAATCGGGCCGAGCACATCATCTCGGGCTGGACGTCAAGCAGTAGTAGAGAATAATCAACAAAATAATAGTGAAATGAGGGTGCACGCCGCACGTTGCCTAGATAATCTTTCATTGTATAGGTTAGTTCATATGTGGTTATAATTTAAATTCGTTTGACAAAAAATTTCGACCATGGCCTATGTAAAAAAAAAGACAATAACATCAAAATTTAGGAATCATACCATCGAAAATTTCATAATAATAACTTTATGCCACATTTATATTAAAAAAAAATTTATGTCCCCGATTCCAAATTCGCCTTCATGAGTATTAATAAATACTTTTCATAGGCATGATGACAGACCGTTGCAAAGCTGATGTGAAGTAGAGAGTAACGTTTTTTGTTTTTTTTAGTTAAAAAGCATTTTCATGTATATAATACATTGGACGAAATACTAAGGAAGAGTGGATTTGCCTGACCGGTACTAATTTAAAACCCTGCGTGAGATATTTACGGTAAATGCGTCATCAGATATTAATTTTTACGATTTTTAATGGTATAATAATCTCTGAGATTTATTTCATCAATTCGGATTGGACCGGCTAAAGGTTTGCCTCGTAACGCGACATCTAGCCAGTTAAAAAAGGGGCCGAACCGGCGCGTACCCATCACCGCCGGAATCGTCGCGTACGTTGACGGCGAGGGTGCGAATGATGATGCGTCTGCAGGCGGGCCACGATCGTTTCCCTCGTCCCCTTCGTTCAAATTCGAAACGACCGAACGAAGACGACGACGGCCACCCTCCTGCTGCGCAGACTCTCTCTGTCTCTTTCTCTTTCTCTCTCTATCTCTTCTTTCCTCTCTCTCTTGCGGATGCTGATGTGCATTCGAGGCTAGGGTTTCGGAGCAGCAGGTTCCGGCTTTGGCTTCTGGAAAATCTCCCGAGAGATCGAGTTTTCCCGGCGGGAAGGGGGGGGGGGGGAAGGGAGGGAGGAAGGGATGGGCTGCTTCTTCGCTTGCTTCCGCGTGAAGGAGGACGACGGCGATCGCGCTCGGCTCCCTCGCTCCATTCGCTACCAGAAACCCCGCGTAAGCTCTTGACGCCATTGTCCGATCGACGGAGTGAGGAGAGGAGGGAGGAAGTCTCGTTTTCTTCGATGCGTGCATTCGTGCTAGGAGGGCGTTGCTTGTGCGTAGTTCGTTCCGCGTTGTGAATAGTTTCGCGGAAGCGACGGGACCTTATTGCCGGCGGATGAGATTAGCGAATTCCGTGCCGTCGCGAGAGGATTTTGGAAGTGGACGAGCGGAAGCGAGGCCCTCCCGCCTCTTCTGCATTCGTGATTTTCTCAGAATACGTCGCGCGATTCGAGTAGCTCTTTGGTTTTTCTTTTTAATCTCGTTTCGTTTATTTAATGTTTATCGTTGCTTTTGATTAGAATAGCTGGATGGACTGACTTACTCATCCCGTCGGGTCAAAATTCAGCTTCTGCAGTAGTCGTTGTTGGTTGTCTGTTTTATCAGGAATGCTTCTGGAGATAGTTAACTCTCTGTGTGCTTTGGCATTTGTTATGCTTACTTGCCGCATTTTGGCGGCGACGGCAGGTTCTGTTTAAATGTAAGGCTCACTGCTGTCTTCTTTTGTGCATTGCGCCCAGGAAGCTGTCGTTTCTCGGAACCCCTTAGCGGCTCTATTTCTGTCTGATGGTAAGTTTTCTCCTTTATAACGAACTTGTGAATTGATTCAAGGATGAAGTGGCAATCACTTTGCTTCTTTATTTGAATAAGGTAATGAGGATTCTCCTTGCAAGGACAGTGAAAGTCTTTTTATGGATCTCCACTCATCAGCAAGGAGCTCAGGGACGAGGTGTGCTTTTTCAGGATCTTCCATTTGGGTTTGCATATGTTCATCTGGAACTTCTAGCTAAGAAGGGGTCACTTGATATAACTAGAGAATTTTGGAGAAAAGGGTTGATTCGGAAACCATATATATTAATTTTACACTGTTAAATAACTGCCTGACTGTTGTCTGTAGTTACTGTTAAAGATGTAGCAAATGTCAATCTGCTTTGAAGCGCTAAGCCGTTAATGACTGCTTCACCCTGTAGCTCTGGAACTTCTGTCTTCCACTCTTTTTTGCAGTCTTAGTATTTGACTATGTCTGGCATTGATGACGTTAAATCTTTCAGAAGCACAAACATTAACATTTTGAGTCATCACAGATTATACAGATTGTAAAAAATTAATATGTATGGTGAGAGGGCGGGAATAATTCAGTGGGGGTAGTAGGTGACATTGGGGTCTGTATGCATTGGAATTGTCAAATACATGATATGGTGGCCTTCATATCTCCATAAGCCACACCACTTTGTTCCTTTTGTGCGCATTTTTTTTGTCAAATAAGACTAGTGTCAAAATTCATTTCCTGCCGAGAGGAGATTTTGCTTGAGTTCAAAGCTCACAAGATTATATACACATCAGATGATGTATGGTATAACTTTTATCTAAAAGAAACATTTCTCAAATTTGTAGAGAAATTCTTCGGAACCATTTAGAGTTTCTGGATGAAGTAGAGTAGGTTATAGAGACATGCAGTTATCATTTCCCGGGCCTTGGACTTGGCATACTTTTGCCAGACAATGTAACTTACTAAAGTGAGAAGAGGACCATGCATTTTTCAACAGGGTCTTGCAGTTACATGCCTTAGCCTTCCACTTCTAGTGGGAATCTACCTCTTCTTTTTCATTGAATCAAGTTTTAGACTGGTTCAAGTTTACTTTGTCTCAGGACTGACATATCTTTGGGTTTCTGACATAAAATGTTTAGTGAGTGAGGATCATTAACTAGATTAAGAAGGTTTTCTTTTTCTTTTTTGACTCAAGCTTAAGAAGGTTGGTAGGTAATTTGTTGGGATCATGTTTCTTGCAGGCAGAGCCAATTAATTCTTGGAATATTGTTTATTTTAGTTGCTGTGTTTGTAATTACTTGAAAAGAAGGAATGTTTATTTTGTAGAGGATGCAGTCTCCAATGTTAAGATCATTCATATTTTCATATTTTAGAATTCCTAGTCTTGATATTCAACAGTCTGTAGGTTCTGTGACATTCACTTTTCTCTTTAACAGGGTAAGTTCCTTAAAGCATGTGGAACGTTACAGGAAACCCCAATTGAAATTCGGAAAGCATCTAGCCGGCCAATGGCTTCACCAAACAAGGGAAGAGATTCTGAAAATTCAAAATTTCACTCGTGGCTTCCAGTATCATCCATTGAGAGGCTTCAGCTAGAGCCAAATAAACAACATGAGTTGTCCCCAAGACCTCTAAAACTTTCTGACAAGTGGGGAAAAGGTTCAAATTCTGATGAGCATACAGCTAGCAGGTTAGATGCTATATAAAGAATTTGACCATGATATGTTTGATAATCAGATCAGGACTCAGTATTCAGGGAAAATAAGAAATTATTTCTTTCTGCTATTGCAGCTGTATATTAGATGAGCAGAACGTGGGAACTTCTTCCATTAGCTCCAGTGAGGGCAGTTGGGCATTCAACGTCAAAACAACTGGCGAGCATCATAAGAGACAGAATGATACTATCGCAACTGCACTTTCACCCTCCAAATCCACTGTGAATGCTAAGTGTAGGAACAGGTCGGTGCGTTTTGAATGTGATGTTGATGGGTCTTTGTCCAGAGATTCAACATCTGAAATTGCAAGCCGGAGTTTTGAAGAATCTGAATCACCTAATGTTCAGAATAACTCAAATGCTGGGCCTCATCCAACACCAATGAGGCTAACAGAGGAAATGCAGACTCCTGGAACCGTTTTTCCTGCATACATGGAGAAATTATCGCCTCAAAAGGCACGTATTAGGTCAGAGTATGTGTATTCAGTTCTAAATCCTGTACAGAGCGTCTCACAGTGGAAGTCACTAATGGATGGGGAGTCTAATTGTAATCTACTTTTAGAAGAGTTGGAGGACTCTTCTGAGCAACCTGGAAGCACGAGAAAAAAATCTGAAATGCACATTGAAGAAACTTCAGCAAGAAAAGAATCAAAAGTGGAAACAAGCTTATCTTCCTGGTTGAAACCACCTCAGAACAAATGGGATGACAATGATCACAAATTTAGGGCTGTAGCTACCAGAAAATCCCAATTTCATGGTACTCCTAGTGATAGGCCAATCATTGGTCTTGTCGCAGCACATTGGAATGAAAATGAAACTCAAACCTTGCCAAAGTGGTGGGATGGTAATGGGATCCCTAATTCAACTAACAAGTATAAGGAGGTATCTCTTTATGGCCTGTCTGTTCCTTTGTGACCCTAATTCAAAAAATTTTCCTTGAGACAACCAGTCTGTTTTTCTTCCCCCAGGATCAAAAGGTGAGTTGGCACGCGACGCCATTTGAGGAAAGGTTGGAGAAGGCATTGTCTGAAGAAAGTTCTCTCTCTCAAAGGTATTGACACATTGAATTTTGTCTTGGCACGGTGATATTTTGAAAACTGGCATGTCATTACGTGTATTTGCTTAAGTAGTGACTCCTGACTGAGAAATTGAAACTGCATTTGTGCACCCTTACCTTGAAAGCTCTGTAAAAGAGGTACAAGAGGGATAAGGATAGCAAACGAGGTCAGAATCTTAGACTGGAAGAAACTTGCAATGCTCTGGGTTCTGGTCTTGTCTCTGATGGCAACATGTGTGGTAGACATGTAGCCTGTTCTGCTTTTGGCAATTTGATGTGGATTTGATGAAATATAAACACCAAGATGAATATTTTGGTCTAGAAATCAACTGCAGAATTATGTTTTGGAACTGCATTAAGCATTGAGTTTCAATTTTATTTGTTCTGCCGATAATTCATGTACCTGCTATTTTCTCCTAGAAAGTTTGCTTGCGAAGGACTTGACTTGCATTGCATACCCATTTCTGCTTGTGCTTTTGTTTGCTTTTCTTGTAGAATATTTGAACCTTATTTTCATGTTAATTGGCCTCCAGGAAGCAACCTCAAGGAATGCCATTAACTTTTGAAAGGGATGAGGAAAGTGACACTGCTCTATCTCATTTTCGAAATTCAGTCCACTCCGAGTCTGTTGTGTCATTCTAGCTTATCATTTTGCTATGCATCTATGCTTACTTGTGCGTGTAATTATTGTGGTGAACATATCAAGAAGAGTAAAGGTATGAAATTTACATCAAAGCTTGACAGGGCAACCGTCTTTGTGATTTCTGAAGGCATCTTTGCTTTCAGCCATTTGGCTGCTAGATGGATAGCTGCTTGCATTGTACCCAGGTGATGGAAATTGTCTGGTCGTAGGAAATCCTGAATCTTTGCATGGGTCTATTTCTGCTTGATCAGCCATGCAAAGGGTTGCTTATTCATCGGCCTGTAACATTGCTGAAGGACTGTGATACATGGATATGTTACATGTTTAATGGATATTCCTCAGGATGATGGTGAATATACCGTTTTGTTTGCTCACGGTTTCCATCTTGTCTAGACAACAGATTACTCTTTTTACTCTTTCGTGTCTTCATGGCTTATCTCATCAAAGTCGGTAAATCCTGAGCTTTTAGTACCATGCTCCATGGTTCATAACACAATATTTCAACAGCATTTGGCAGATATAGAACCTTTAAGTGTATTGAGGTAGCGAGTGTAACTTGTACTTGTCCAGTTATTTGGCGACTACGTTTCTTAGGTACAAACGAATAAACAATTGAAAGACAATCGATGCATTGCAGGTAGGTATCGTGTTAATAGAAGAACACTTGCTTTAGTTGATAGATAAAATGAGGCTTGAACTTGCTTTGATACCATTATCAATCTTAAAGCTTAAGCCATATAGTTATAAATATCCTGTGTCCACACATATCAGACTCATTTGTCCCATACCTGAGGAATGCAAGTAGTATTATAAGCTATGCTCGATTTTCATAGTAGGTCTCATTTGTCCCATACCTGAGCAATGCAAGTCTCATTATAAGCTATACTTGATTTTCATTTTAAGTCATCGCGTGTTTGCCTATCCAGCTCTAAAGAATTTTCTCCCTTGTGTTAAAACTTAAAACGACCAAATGTACGGTGTAGCGTCATGTGTTGAAGAGACGATAGACGTATCCACCATTGCATGGATCAGTAATATCAAGAGAAAATTCCACAGCTACGATACGATCTGTGCGTTAGCTATAACTCGTGTAGCATCTATTTTTGGGTTCCCTTTCTGAATGAGAAACGAATAGCACATGGGCTTACTCTTTCCGCATTCTGGCTTGTCCCGCCTTAACAAAAAGTCAATTCACGAGAAAAAAAATTGTCTCTTTCATTGGCAAGTACATAGAAAGCGCTAAGAGCTTTGTTCACATGTGTACGTAGTAATTAAAGCATCAGATTCCTTCCGGCAGTGCAGGTTTTTCCAATGATGGAAGCGCGTTTTCTCTCTACTTTCACACGGTTGCGTCCTCCTCCGATAAGAAAGGAACGCAAGTTATAGCTGCTGGAGCAGCCCTATTTGAAATCTCGTGAGTTTTGTTGCGTTAATGAACATGGAGGTCAAAAAAACATCAGTTAAAGCCCCCGTTCCAATTCATACTAAGCTGAACAGAAATTATTTGACCCGCAAGTATAGCTGTGATCATTATGTGTGCTGCGCGTGTTACCTTTTCTAGAAATTCAAACTATGAGGGACACAAATTAACATTCATGTCTCGTGGGTAATTCTCGAAGCTCATCCTCGCCCACAAGATGGCCCGTGTAGATAGGATGTGGACATATGACCATACCGACAAAGCCGGATGGGAAAGACCAGATAAAGATGAGAGGTCGAGCTGGCGATTTGTACTGTAATGCCATGTTAGGCGAACCGTTTGTCGGACCATAATGATACGAAAAATTCATTAAGATGGCAGAATCTTTAGACATATCCCGCGATCATTGGCGTTTGGCTTAAATAATTCATACTGCTCATTAGTTAGAAGGCCCAACATAAAACTCGAGCTATTAAGTGGAAGGACGGTACATATATATTTCTAAAGTCCGATGATGTAATATAGAAGTCAGCCTTCCTAGATTTTGGTTGTTGGGTCATTAGAAATTCGGGGTTCATGCACATGGTTAGGTATCCCATGTATATAAACGTTGAAGTTTATGTTAGTTCCGTTTCCAGTGATTAGAATTACCAGACGTGTAACATTATTATAAAGACGCTTTATGGCTGAAGACAATGAACTAAAGCTTATTAAGGCTCCGTTCATTTCGGAAAATAATTTCCGAAACCGTTTTCCGGATTTTCCGTGCGTTCGTTTCACGGAAAATGAATTCTTTGGGGAAAATGTTTTCCATGAAAGGAAAAAAAAACTTCTAAATTAGAGGAAAATGTTTTCCACTTTTGAAAAATGGAAAATATTTTCCTCACTTGATCTCTCTTATCTCACACCTCTATAAATCCTCACTTTCCCCTTCCATTTCTTTTTATTCTTTTATTTTTTATTCGATTTATCTTTTAATTATCTTTTTCTTTTTAATTCGAATTATTTTTAATTTCCTTTTTATTTTTCTTTTCTATGTTTCCCATCTTCTTTCTTGGCTAATCGTCGGCCGTTGCTAGACGAACCTTGAGCTCGTCGATCTCAAGCTCATGCTCTATACTCTTGTTAATCATTTTCTTTATTTACTCTACTCTGTAGTTGTACATTGCTTAAGCAAATGGCTCTACATGCTTTGCTTTTTTTTTTCTTTGTTTTATTAGAACACAAAAGACACAGAGGATCACTGCCTGAGGTGGCTCAGTTGGATAAAGCTCTGCTGATCCTTTGCGAGGAAGTGAGGAGTTCAAATCTCGCTAAACGCACGGGGTTTTAGGCGCGGCGTCGGGGTGGTAGGTCCTCCGCTAGTGTCGCAGCTGTACAGGGTTCCCTGGGTAACAAAAAAAAAGAAGATATAGAGGGAGAACATGCCACTTAATTGGAAGATTCTCATTAGAGTTGTACAAGCTTTGCTTCTTTTCTCTTTTGCTTCTTTTAAAAATCCATACGAACATTTTTTAGAGTAGATGAACATTTTGTGACAATGAGGGAATAAAGATATGAAGCAAGTTTGCTTGAATTTAAAGGCAAGTTCATATTTAATAGATTTATAGGTTGGTAAGTGATGCATGCCTAAGTGGTGAAGTCTTAGAAAATATTTTCCTTACCGAATATTGGAAAATATTTTCCGAAATATTTTAGGTTTTAGCCGAACACCAGAAAATATTGTCATTTTTTTGAAAAATGACTTTTGGGAAAATATTTTCCGAAAATAACCAATTTTCCGCGAAAAGAACGGATCGTAAATCACAGTTAAGTTCAGGTGCGAAGGGAAAGAACTCCCTCGGCACGAACCACTGCTCTCTCTGGTCAAAAGGGTTACTTTCTTTAATCAAATGTATTAGGACTGCAGCATTTATTAGGTCACAATTAGCTGTAATCATTCAGAAAAAGCACCACGAAGAAAATAGAGGTGTTGAGGTACTGTGTGCTTCTTTTAGCCAAGGGTTTTCCCGGTTGATGACTCGAGGAAATTGACTTTGCTTTGAGAGGGGATGCGGTTCACAAGATTGAGACGGGTTCGATAAAGAGGGATGGCCTCTGTTTTCAATGGATGGTTACGCTCGCATGCTGATTTTATGGTCTTGACCATGTAGTGATAGCAACTCTTGTCTATATGTCCATTAACATTCAATCACACGAAAAGACTTTGGGGGCAGATAAAATTGCATACACGAACTAATAATCACACACAATGTCCCGATTAAAATGCTTATGTTCATAGATGCAGCGTGAGAGATAAGAAAATACAATGTTGATTAGCGAAATGCTCAGCCCTCAACATGTTAGGATGATCATCATAAGAGAGATTCAAGTGATTGTTTGAGTTACTCACCAACATTTTTAAGTTTTCCCAACTTCTTGTCATTTGCAAAATTTATTTGCAATTCTTTGTTACATCTTAAAGTCGCCAACTCCTTTCAGTAATTACCAATTTTAATTAGAGTAAATCATTGACTTTTTTCCAATTAAGCCACCAACTAGCTTTGGGATGCCAACCTTTATTTGAGTTAGGCACTATTTGGTAACCATCCAAACAGTGCATGATTCTGATTTTTTTGTTCTCGGGATCAGTTTAGGAACATAATCATGTTGGTAAAATTTTGTTCTCGGAAACAAATTTATATTTTTTTGTTCCCGGAAGTAGATTTGGAACATCAAGAATAAAAAAAATTTGATCATTGTTCCGGGAATAAAAGAATCAAAACCAATTCTTCTTCTTCCATTTTCTTTTCTTCTTCTTCATTGGCCACCATCCCGCGGTTGCCGCCGCCGCCGCCGCCACCGTACACCCGCCGTCGGTCGCTGACAAGCTTGTCGGAGGCAAGCCCAGCCACCGGTGAGCTCTCCGGAGGCCCGCCTATCCATCGGCGAGGCTAGGCAAGCCTCGCGATTGGCGAGGCTGAGCCCTCACTAGTGGCCAGGCAAGCCTCGCCCGGCCTAGGTGAGGCCCACCCGGCCCACGACGAGACTCGCCTAGCCTAGGCGAGGCCCGCCCAGCCTCGACGAGGCTCGCCTAGCCCTTGGTGGACAAGCGAGCCTTGCCCGGCCTTGCCGATGGCTAGGCAAGCCTCGCCCAACCTTGGCGAGGTTGGCCGGCCATCGGTGTGGCCGGGCGAGCCCTGCCTAGCTACCGGCGAGGCTCGGTAGACGAGGGCCGGCCTGGCCGAGGATCGGTGATGCTCTGGTGAGGTCGCTGGCCCTCGTCTGGCCAGTTGCCGGACCGACGACCAGCCACTGGAAGAAGAAGAACATGAGAGAGAAAGGAAAAAAGAAAAGAAAAAAAAAGGAAAAAGAAAAGAAAAAAAAAAAAAGGAAAAAAAAAAGAAAAAAAAAAAAATTATTTAAAAATTAAAAGAAATTGATTTGAAACAGAATCAATAAGCACGGTACTAAACACAATTTTATTCTAGAATAGAAATTTTGGACAATTAAGGCGCGTTTGGTAACGATTACATTCTCTCGGGAACAGATTCGATCAGAAATGATTCTTTTTTATTTTGATTTCGAGAACAATTTCTAGGCATTTTAAGCCGTTTGGTAACTGTCCAAAATTTCTGATTTTAGAATAAAATTGGGTTTGGTACCGTGCTCATTGATTATGTTCCAAATCAATTTCTTTTAATTTTTGAATAATTTTTTTCCTTTTTTTTTCCTTTTTCTTCTATTCTTCTTCTTCTTGTGGCCGGTCATGTTGTCGGCCCTCGACGAGGCCGGCCCTCGTCGGCTGAGCCTTGCTAGCAGCCGGGCGAGGCTCGCCCAGCTCGCCCAGTCCTACCGAGGCTCGACTTTCGGGTGGCTAGGCTGGCCTCGCCGGGGCTGGGCGAGGTCTGCTGGCCATTGATGGGGCTAGGCGAGCCTCGCCGGGGCTAGGCGGGGTTGGGCGTTGCGAGGCTTGCCCAACCTGGCGAGGCCCGCCTAGCCATCGGCGAGCTTGTCGGACCTCGCCCGGCTCGGCGAGCCTTCGGCAAGCTCACCGGACCGGTTGCCGGTGATCGTGGTGATGGATGGTGGCAACATGTGGTGGCGGATGGTGGTGGGTGGCGGACGGCGGTACGGGATGGCGGTCGATGAATAAGAAGAAAAAAGAAGAAGAAGAGTTGGTTTTGATTCTCGAGATTTATTCCGGAATAAAATCAATTTTTTTTTTTTTTTATTCTTGATTCTACTTCAAATCTGTTCATGGGAACAAATTTGTTCCCAAAAACAAAAATTTTACCAAACACGATTTTTTTCCAAAACTATTCCCGTGAACAAAAAATTAGAACTGGGTACTATTTGGCACATTGCCAAACAATCCCTTATCAAACGGTTTAAAATATTTAGAAATTGTTCGATAATAAGATTAAAAAAATCATTTCGGGTCACTAAATGTGTCCTTACTCATCAAGCTTTTTTTTTTTTTTTTTTTTTGGTTGGGACTATAGAATGAAATTACCAAATCTAGTTGGTAGTTTAATATGGAAAAAGTGGGTAAGTCACTCAAATAAAGATTCATAAATTCATGTAAGAGCCAATAAATTTAAGGGGTCAGTAAGAAAGACAAACAAAAGTTGGTAATTTGCAAATCATGAAAATGGTTGATAAATTCATAAAAGAATTGGAAAGTTACGGATAAGTTATCCACAAATCTAGTGACCGGTAATTTTCTTGTCAACTACCCTTTTAACCTATCAACTCTTTTACAATTCTACAAGTGAGGAAAAGTTTATCAAAAACGAAATAGTAGAATTGTCCATTCTCATATAGCATGTTACAAGAACAGTGCATGCCCCAGGTGTACCTTGCAAGAAAAAAGATGTGTTATACACTCATTTTCTGAACATGGTGTATAAAATAAATGACGGTGCAGAAATTGCATAAGAATGTCTTCTAGTGTCACGGACTTTCAATGTACGATTGACATGGCTTAGTGGAAATGATTATAGATAATACTCACTCCAAAGGTTTAACATCTTTTATTTTGTTTCTTTTTCAATTTTTTTTTTTTTTAAAATTTTGTTAGAGAACTCAACAACAAGTTTCCTATGAAGTAACTGAGTTGATAGAGACGCTGGGGCCTTTTATATCTCGTAAGTCATCAAACCTCATCATCCGGCTCAGACTAACGTCTTGTATGGTTCCATGACTGCATCGTTTGCTCGTCAAGATAAAGAATCTTGCGCTTAAGGCCATCAAATGGAACCTGATCTAACATGCATGATTTCTTTCTTTGACTTATATCAGAGAGAGAGGGAGAGATGTGTAAAATTATATTGTCTTAATGATATGTGATTTGAGCCAAACCCTCTTAAAAAATCAATTCAAAAGGTTGGGTTCCATTTAGACACATTGGAGGTCTCCTGCAAATTAAATAATCCAAAAGACATCCATAAAAGGGGTGTGATCCTGTTATGGATATGTTACCTTATTCGTTTCTAATTACATCACAGTAAAAAATTCTCAGCAACTTCCAGGATTTGATTTAAAAAATATCGTGTTAAACGACAGCAAGACCCGAAAATTCCGATACAGAAAATTTAAAAATCAAAAGATGTTACGGTTGGAGGAGTACATTCCTGTTGGAGCCAGAACAGACAAGTTTTCACTAGTTTGCTGAGAGGGGCATTAGAGAAAACCGAGGGTTTCTACTGCCTGGTTTGTCAGGCAAGGACAGAAGGTTCTAAATAGACTTTTGGGGTGTTTCTGGAGCCAAAAGTTTTGAGGACTTGACCCATAACAAAAATATCGATCGAGGACTTAGAATTTTCATCAAATCTTTCTTTTTTTGGGGGGCATAGTCGTGCTCCCAACAAAATATATTATTTCTCTATCCTCTCTCCATTGACTTGAAACCTATTCTCGCCCTTCATCATCGTTGCTGCGTCTGTCTCTCTGTCTCTTTCTCCCCTCTTGGGCGTATCCATTGTTTTTCCGTCCCATGGACCACGTACAAAAGCTCAGTAAGGGGAGAAATGTCCTCATAATTCTACGCATATGCCAGGAAAAATATGTATCTGGGCCTCACACCATTATTCGATCGATGTGGACACAGCGTGCGAAAGAGTCATGTCGATTATGGCTCTATGGTCTTAATGTTCTGGGTGTCCGCATAAGGGCCCCGAACAGCGCATCCGCTGGTGTTTCTCCATGAAGAACTCCGCTGTCAGATACAAGATGTGTGGATCCACAGTAGTTCATGATCAAAGCAATTAACACAAGATTATTTTCCAAATATACACAACCAATCCACGTACTAGTTTGACGAAGTGATCAAGACTTTATAACTCAAAATATGAACGATACCGTATCGGGCAACGATGTCATGCGGGTTGCATTCCCATCATACAGTAAGGGACACGGAGCGCATCCAAATGGACGCCTATGGTTGAGAGATAAATGCAGAAAGGCGTGGTCTTCACCAAGATTTTTTCCAAGAAATTTGTTTTATCTCGAGCAGCTGTGTTTGTTGACCTAGCCCTATTCTTCGGTTAAAATCCAACAACATTAATTCGTGATTCATGATGCTGGGTCAACCATGATGAGGACTTAGGCATGCCTGGGGACAAGTGCCCAGAACGAGTCGTCCTCGTTAGAAGGATCTTACGTAAATCAGAATGATAAAACTAGTAAACATACATCTGTGATTGATCAGCTGATCAATTGCAGTCTCTCGTACAGACACTAAAATATACTTTTCAAATCGCGTGTAAGTTGAAACTTAAATTATTGCTCGGGTTCAAGAGAAATCAGCTGCATCACAAAGCAAAGGAAGTCCTGGAAATCGAAAGCTTGCCAAGTTATATGGAATCTAACTCATGAAAGGTACTCTGATTAAACTTATGAGTTAGGTAAAATCCAAGTAATGATCTGAGCGGATAATTCGAATATGAAATTACTTAATGATTTATAGCACGATAAATTGAATTTATGATGTGCGCTTCGCTCACATGCTCGTTGATTTTTCAATCGCTAAGTCAATCGTATTGCCATGCATGGTCAGGCCTTCGTTCGGTCTCTCTCTCAGTTGCGGGAGTCGGTACGGCAGCGTCTGCCTTGTGCTCATTGGCTCTCAGGACACTTGGCATGGAAAAAAATCGCATGATCAGGTGGGTGATTGCCCGATTGTACGATTGTACTAGATAGATTGCGACAGATCATGACTTGGTTATGTTTCTAACTCCACACGTCGCTCGGAATTGTGTTGCATACGCAGAAAATTCTGTGCACAGGATCTACCCACAATCTCCTCGTTCATTTTCCATCCTGGGCATAAGTTTGAAAAATCAAGTCTTGAAAGGTTATCTATATTCGGGCTGTACTTTTGTATTTTGGCAAGAATTCAGCTTATAATTCTTAAATTTTCTCAAAAGCATCATTCTAGAAACGATGATGTGAATAACATGACATTTAGTCGTAAGTTGATATAAAAAGTTTGATCGCTTTATTTGTCAATTTCACGTATAACATAGAGAGAAGGCGTTCGATTAGACCAATGTCGCAGCATAACTTTCAAGGATTGGTTTAATGATCAAATGACGGGTATCTTAAGCTTGAATAAGCGTGGGGTCTCGAGTTTAATTCTATTTGGCTATATATTGGTTTGTCAAATAATAGTAATTCAAAAATGCAAAAAAGGGGGCCACTAGAAACCTAAATACGTGCAAGTACAAACATAATCCACAGTGATTTTGAATTGTCTTCTTCTATTCAATGAATATTACGACATTAAGCAAGCATACGAAATTTTATCAATATATTAACCAAACATTTGGAGAAGTAAGCACATAACGTTGCAAATTCCGAGTCAAATGAAGAAAACTCACCAAGCTCGTCTACTTAGATTAGGGGCGTTTTGAACATCTTTTTCGTTCTTTCTTTTTTAATTTTTTTTACGTGGGTGTGGAATTTCATTTCAGAAGCGACATGATTAGTGTTTCCTCTAGATCTAATCTGATTGAAGAGGTAAAATAATCATGTTACGAAAGCTTAATCGTCAGATATGTTAAACCAACAGAGAGAGCTTCCCCCTCCCTTTTTTTCTCTCCCTCCTTTGAAACTGTCCAAATGAAAAGGACAAAAACAAGTGGAGCTCAGCCTGAATAAGTCAAACGATCAGGGCCGCTCAGGTTGACTTTACCCAGTTGATTTACGCAATGAACGATAAAAACTCCAAGAAATTCAGGAAATATCCCTTTGCATCAGGTTTTTCACCAGACATACACGATCTTGAAGTGAACATGTTGATAGAGTTACTATCTAGCACGCGGTAGGTGGTCCTAAACTTCATTTGGTAGATCAATCACAATATAAGCAAAAACAAATAATTTACCATATTTCGTTTACTTAAAAAGTCATAGCTATATGAATAATAAACTTGTCTTACTGTGATTAATCGTGCTTATCACATCAGTAGTAGCATGGCTTTCTATTTTATTCTCTCTCTTGCCTTCGACCATTCTTGATGGAACAGTAAGGATCACATTCGTAATTTCTTTATTCAAGTTTTAAGTAGGATATTAGATGATTATTGAGAACTATTTCAATGAATTGGGACAGGTTAAATTTGGGAGAGACGACGCGAGTCTAGCATGTGTATTTATGAGAAACAAAGAAAACCAGTAATTGGGTAGATCAGTTGATCACGTCAGCCATAGAATAAGCCCAGCCAACTGATTTTCTTTTCCTTTGGAAATGAAGAACTTTCTCATGGGCGATGGCGACTCCATGATCATTTAATGGTTTATATTAATAATCAAAGTCCGTTCTTGACCAAAGGCAAACCACATGATCTCTCTCATATGCAAAAATCCTCATCTCCCATACGCCCTATAAGAAGCTCCTGCTTCGAGACCTGTATGATGAGTTAGTGCACTCCGAAGAGACAACAAAGAATAAGAGAGAGAATTAAGGGAGGGAGGGAGGAAGAGGGAGAGGGAGATAGATATGGAGATTATGCAAAAAAAGAGCATAAGTGAGTGCAGTGGAGAGAGGATTATGGAGGATGAAGATGGAGGCGGGACGGCCCTTCCAGGTTTCCGGTTTCACCCAACGGACGAAGAGCTCGTTGCGTTTTACCTCAAGAGGAAAGTGGAGAATAAGCCGCTCAGCATCGAGCTCATCAAGCATGTCGATATCTACAAGTACGACCCTTGGGATCTTCCAAGTAAGTTTCTTTTTCGCATTCATTCGTTTTCTTCTTTATACAGTTTGTGTGTTTCATCCCGAATTGATCGGAAAAATCATCTTTCTAATCATATCATCAACGACCTCAATATGTCGTATCTTGATTTTCTCCAGTAACCCTACAGCTCATCGTATGTACCCTTTAAGTGAATCGACCCAGGAAAGTAGAGTTAGAGAAAAGATCAAAAGAAGAAATTTTTTTGGTTTCGATATGCATAGATGAGCACATGTCAGTTGGTCAGTTTGAGCTGAGAATCTGTCTGAACAACCGAAGGATTAATATTCATTAGAGTACCTTATGATAGAGGTGTTTTCATCATGAAAGCTAGCTACTTATTTAGCCGGCGACGATGGACGACACACAAGATGGTCAGAAGAATTCTATTACTACTTGCTTGCTCAGCAGAAAAAGAGAACTGGTTTTTAATCCCTGTACGCGAAAACTTACGGGATCACTAGCTATATCCATGTATAAGTATATTAGCCATTGCCTAGAGGTTTGATCATCAGATGGTTCTTCTCAGACAGATCCCTCCCTACCCAATACGTAATAACCTTGACGAAACCGTGAATAGCAAGTGAAAGAACCACAGTATGATCACTAAACACCTTGGACTTTTTCTTCCAATTGCAGTGCACTTGTATGTCCTCCAATATCAAAAAGGTCGAGAGATATTTCTCCTGCACTAGATCGAGAAAATTATTACCTTATTCCGCTGCTTGAGTTACATAAGCCCTATAAGATTTGGAAAACGAAAATTTCTGGAGCCGAATGAACAGTAAGTTAAATCGCCTGATAAAATGAAAAGCTATATGGTCTCCTTCTCTTCGAAAGTATGATGATTATTGCCGGTAAACAAGAAAATGGGACTTCTTTTCTATTTTCGCAGTGAAAAATACATACGTACGCATGTATATATTTATATTTAGAGCTCTACCTAATACTGAGTGTGTGGACTATATTGAAAGTTTCAAACTTGTATATCACTAAAGTTCACTATCATATTGTGAAAACTTTGAAGAAGTAAGCACCGTTGGGGAGAAAGAATGGTACTTCTTCTGCATGAGAGGGAGAAAGTACAGGAACAGCATAAGGCCCAACCGTGTCACAGGGTCCGGGTTTTGGAAAGCCACCGGCATTGACAAGCAGATACACGCGGCCAAAGAGCCCCACGACTGCATTGGCCTCAAGAAGTCCTTGGTCTACTACTGTGGAAGCGCCGGAAAAGGCACGAAGACCGACTGGATGATGCATGAGTTCCGGCTCCCGCCATCGGGGAAAACCGCCCATGATAGTCTCCCCTCAGACAAGAGCACTGCTCAAGAAGCGGTAAGAATTCTCACTTCATCTATTTTCACGGTGGTGTTGCTCGACATTCTAGATTATGTCTACGAGAGTTTTGCAAAGATCGTCTACGCTGTTGCAGGGGAATGATGAGGAGAAACATGATCATCATTTATTTTCTATCCAAAGTTACTGCTCTTTTTCATCAGATTTTTCGTGTTAAGTGTTTCTGGGTATTTCTTTTTCTCTTCTTTCTAAGTCTTTAGCTCACTTCTGTAAGAAAATGCTCAAATCAATAACAACCTGTCACTAAGTTCCACCTTAGACAGCGCCATGAGATTTATCAAATAAACAGCAATCTTCCTTGTACACTCCAGATGAATGTCAAACGTTATCAGATTGAAAGGTCGTCTTCTTGCTCTTTTTCTAATCGATAAATTGGTCAAATATATCATGGTACGGATGTGAACGGGTCTTCTCCAGAATAATATATTCCATAGATCGGCATACAATCTTGAAATTTCTAAAATGAGTTCATACACCATCTTACGAAAATTTGATATTCATGTTCTTACTGTGTCTGACTTTCGATACCCCACCCCCCCCAAAAAAAAACACTTAATTTGATTTTCCTTCTTTGGTGGGCTTCGTAGGAGGTCTGGACGCTATGCAGGATTTTCAAGAGAATCCCATCACACAGAAAGTACACGCCGAACTTGAAAGAGCACATCACCACCCTCAAGCAGAACCCGACTGACTCAAGCTCTAACACAAGCAGCTTCGAAACTGAATCAGCTGAGCAGTACGTGAGCTTTGGGGATTCGGCCGTCGTCGCCCACAATGAGATGAAGCCGGTCATCCTGGACCGTTTTGACGACCGGAACTACCTGCTCTTTGCTCAATTGAACTCGATATCTCAGGCGCCCTTAGCAGCACCGGGCTACTCCGGACTCTGGAATCTGCATGGAGAGGACCTTCTCATGCACGGGAACTGCTGGGACGAGCTAAGGTCAGTAGTTGAGCGAGTCGCCATCAATCCTTGCCAAGCTTTCGACCAGAGATAAATGCGAAAGCAACATCTCTTCATCAATCGAGCTGGTACGCCCTTCTCTCGGGAGAGGGGGGGATCATATATATCTGTGAATCTGCCAAATAAAAAAGGCTTCCGTTAGGCGGCCTTGATATGGTTTCCGCCAATATCATGGATAAGTAGGCATACACTGTGTAAAGGCTCTAACTTCCTCACAACATAAAGCCACGATTGATCTGTATTGTTTGATGTGTCTGTAGATAGGAGGGAACGAACTTATACTGATCAAAGCTTCTAGTTTACAGCATTATTCGATCGATGGCTCTTCTAGTTTCGCATTTTCAATTATGAGTTTAGCCGCTTCATTTCATATGTTTTGAGAGAGAGAGAGAGAGAGAGATTAATAGACTCGATCGATTTCGTCTCGATACAAAGGACACGCTATTCTACAATGTTCTTCGCATTGGGTGGCTGAGACTCGGTACGAAGGAAAAAAATCACAAAGCAAATATCGAGAAATGACCTCAGCTGCAGACGCAACGAGAGAGAACCACTCATTCAGGTGCGAATTGAATCTCAGTCAATCGAATGCTTTCTATTTCTTCCTTCACTAGAAAAATGTCACAGCTATTTGGCAAACCCCTTGACTTGGGTAACCCTCTCTCATTTGCTTGAATTATCGTTCATTGAACTTGCTCGATACCGATGTCTAAGCAATACAGCACAAGTCACCAAACATTTGCCGAAAGTCATGGCAAGCAAGGGCCCTACACGCTTACAGCAGCGGTTCTTCTGTAATTTTCGTGTTCACATTCAGAAAAGCAAGTCCTGTTGCGCTTGGTCATCCAACACTAAAGTGACTAAACACGCACATATTTCTCCCAGCTGACGTTTGGCGTTCTCCGCAGCGCTAATCTCTCCTGCAAGAAGCGCTGCCGACATCAGGCGAGGTGGGGGGTTGTCGTGAGACGGACATTGTATGGGTTTCTAGCCTTTAAGTATCCTTTCTACTTTCAGATGATCAAGGAACGGGGTTGTCTGCTAACAATGTTGTCATGAGATAGACAACATTGTCGAGAAACTGGAACCCCAGCAAAAGCCGAAGTTGCTCAAACGAATATCATCATGATCAAGAAGAAGGGTAGCCTAGCGATGAAGGCAAGAAAAGTACCAAAAAAGTCTTATACTTATTGCATCGATACCAATTCAGTTCTAAACTTTCAATTAGAGTTCTAAATATTTTCATATTGATACAGATTCAATTCATTTGGCTAAACGCTAGTTGTTTTACATAGCATGATCATTGCCATCGATTGCCATAGGCAAGGGTTGACGAGGGCGTCACGACCCTCCCTAGATCTGGCAAGGGCAACAGACTCCACGAACTAGGTGAGGGAGGCCCTCGTAGGATTTGGCAATGGCTCAACCCTCGCTAGACTTGATAGGGGTGGCAAGGGTCAACTCTCACTAGATCCGATGAGGGCTGCCTCGCCCAGCCCAGGCGACAAGGGTCGAGCCCTTGCCGATTTGACAAGGGCCCCCTTTGCCCAAGCAACAAGGGTTGAGCCCTTGCTAGATTTGACGAGGGCCCCTCTCACCTAGGCCATGACGGTCATGCCCTTACCAAATTCAGCGAGGGCCGCAACATCCTAGCCAACTCTTGCCAATGGTTGGTCGTTAGTCATAGTTAGTATTGACCACAATCCAAAGGAGAAAAATAGGAAAAATAATAATAACAAATCAAAAAAATATTTTAAAAATATATAAAATTGTTTACGTTAGTTCTAGTCATATTACATAGGAAGGCCGGTGTTCATGTCAATAATTTCTAACTTACATCGGTTGAATGGACTAAATTGATATCAATGTGAAAATATTTAGAATTAAATTGGTTTAATTGAAAAATTTAGGATTGAATTGATACTAATATAATAGGTTTAAGATTTTATTTATTTATTTATTTTTACTTTTCTCCGATAAAGGGCCGACTTTGAATAACTTGACGTGGTAATGTGTTTGGTTGAATCACCATCAGGCGACAAAGCTAACGTAATTTGCGCAAACATTGAACAGACTACATCTTCTAAGGGAACTTTTCCGCCGCGATCGTAGTGGGCTCCTGAGAAGAGACCAATGCAAAACCAGCTAAGTCTATTTCCAATTTTCCTGGGCATCGGTTCTTTGAGAGGCTAGGGATTACTAAAATTCGGATTGGGATGGATCCTAGTTCGTTAAGCTAGGGACCACCCATACTCTTAGGAGCCTTTGAGTCGTGTCGGAGTGTCCAACACTTTCCGATACTTGGTCAATAGGTGTCGGAAATCCAACGCTTGATTAACTCTTCCAACACTTTGTAACACACAAGTCCGAAAATTCTAGTATGCGAGTTTATAATTCCGACACGTGACTTCGATACACATTGGGTCAAGTTTAGAAATCTTCAATGAATGATGGGTTAAAATGTATATATGTAAAAAAAATAAAAATAATAAAGAGAGCGGAGAAAAATTCAGTCTTCTTTTCTCTTTATACTTTCATTTTTCATGATACACAGTTTACTTCTCAAGTTTTTTTTTTTTTCCGACATGCAAATCTAGAATATGAATTACCTTTTTTTTTTCCTCCAAATTTTATAAGTTATTAGAATGGAGTTCAATTTCTCAAATTGAAATAAAAAATAATATTAACAAATAATAAATTAATATTTTAAGTATAAATTCATTTTGCGCTCTTTTATTTATTTATTTTAAATTTTGAATCAAATTAATTTAATTAAAATAACAATAAAATGATAGTTTATCATGTCTATATTTTTTTATATGCATTTAATATATAGCATATTCCAACATGCTAAAATTCTCTATTTTTTGAGAAATTTTTTCTATTTTTTGAAAAACTGCATTTCGGCAAACCATGTCGCGTGTTGTCGATATTACTTAGCTGTTAAGTGGCCTTTTGTAAACTTTAACTCTCGTGAATATTATCCACATGATCCTCAATAGAAAAAGAAATTCCCACACCCCCCAGCCGGGGCCGGCGCCCCTTTCTCTCTTCCTCTCTCTCAGCACGCCTTGTCATGGGGTATGCCAATCCTTCTTCTTAAACAGGTCTCATATACAAATTAACTCTCTGTACCTTAACTGGAAAAATCTGAAACACAAAGATACTAACTGTTTCAAGCAACCTCAAGACTGATTGAAAATTTTACATTCAGTTCAAATCATCTGCTCTACATGTACACAGTTGATCCCCAATTTACTCAGCAGAATACTCAGAATAGCCTCTGGTAGACATTCTTAAATACCAATGCTATGGGCAAAGTTAACAATTTCTAAAATTCCAGAACGGGAGAAAAGAATCAACTCCGAAAGATTCGATGTTCATGTTCTTCTCAAGCTTACCTTTTCAGGTAGATTGCCACTCCCCATGTTTACATTTCCTGAAGCTATTAATTGCTTTATTTGTTGAATCAGTCTCTTCACACGATCGAACATTAAGCCTGATGGTATGTGTTCTGTCCTTGCCCTTGATCATTATTAACTGGTTGACTAACAACAGGAATGTCCAAGCTCCGTCCTTCTGTCTGAGAAGCAACTTCTCTAACGTCAGATATCCTTGCTTCTGTAGCCTGAATATCATTCCACTCCCCATCGGCAATTGGCTGGAGATTTTGTTGATCACCAGTCACATGGATGACATTTTCTCCAGAAACCGATGCTGCGCGAGAGACACTGAGACATGCTTTATCCACATTCTCCTCCGAGGAGTCTACATGCTTCGTCAATGGAAGGGCACTTCCCATATCTGAGCAAGACTCGATTTTTTCCTCAAAAACCTGCTTTGTGTCCATGTGTTGTCTGTCCAAATAAAGCAAATCAATTCACCAATGGCGCCCTTAGATGAATGACAGCAACAAAATTATGATTTGCCATTAATAAGATAGAATTGATCTAATCATCACATAAGAAAGGGTTTCTACACCATTCTAACTATTCCTACTGCATCTCTGTTCAGATGAATTTACATGTATAGAATACAAATAGGTCAACATGAAAACCAGTTAAGAGATGCAATTAGGAAAACAACAGGGAATGATACTCTTCATGGGTGTCATCAAAAGTAAAGAATGTACCTTTGAAGCTGCGCTTGAAGGACATTCACATATTCAAGAAGCTCCTGTTTATCCTTAGTTGCAGCTGCCTCTTTCTGTGCAGCCTCCCTTATTTTAGCACCAGCATCTGACTCCGCAACTCTGGCCCTCTCCTCAGCCCTGACAACAGCTGCTTCCAAGATAACAGCACGCTCTCTAGCTTTTGCAATCTCAGAACGCCACAACTGTGCTTCCTGAAGAGCAGAATCTCTCTGCTTTATTAGTTGATCTCTTTCTCTGCTTAGAGCCATAATCTTTCCTTCAGACTCTTTCAACTACAAATACAAAGCTAAATACAGATTAGCTACAGACCAATTATTGGAAGGAGAACAAAACTCATATAGAGAAAGAACTCGGATATCTAATGCTAGATGGCGTTTCCATGTATCCTTTATAAGGTATTTGATGCCAAATAACCAATGTGTGATACACTCAGGGTGGTTGGACAACATCCAAGATATGAAAACTGAACTACCTTCAGTTTTGATGTTTCCACCCACTTCTCGTAATCTTTCGTCAAATGCTCAATTTCTACACAAGCAATTCTTCTTTGTTCATCCATCACGTGAGCTGCAGATGCCGCAGCCTCAGCTGCTTCAGCAGTCTCTGAAAGCTTCTCTGCTATTTCTTTAATAGTTGAATCCCGTGCTCGAACACTCCTGGCCAAATTTTGCAGTTCCTCATCCTTTACTCTAAGTGTCTCCTGCAAAATATTCTACCATTTATAATTCAACAAATACACCAGTAATGAAAAGACATGCGGACTACCATTGCCTGTCAAGCATGATAACTGCATGCAGATCTAAAAGTGAGACCATTTCCACCAGGCTGGGCTAAGTATAATCACTAATAGGATATATAATGCAAATTAATAACCCTTGAATGGGGCAAAAGTCCAATCTTTTTGCAGATAAACTCATTACGTGAAAGGAATGATGTATATTGACATTCCAAAGACAAAATCAACAAGATGTTCAACGCCCAAAGCGAGGAACAATTGAATATGAAGGGAAAGGATCTCGTCATGCCAACGAGTATTCACATAGAAAGCCCTTTCATCACTGCTTTAAGAGTAAGATAAGAGTAGTTCAAATTTTGTACCTTCATGATTGTCATATCATCTACTGGACCATCAATTGGCCTATTTATCATCATCCCCAGAGCATTTCTCATAGAAATCTGCATTGCCGCTTCAATTTCTTTGGAACATTCCTGTGCTGTTGAATTAGCTGCAGCAACTACAGTTGCAACTGTTCCTAATTTAGCAGAACCATTCCCACTTAAGGAATTTACAGCTTCTTTATGAGCCCTCAGGACCAACTGGGATGCACTGATTGTTGGAAGATGGAAAGAAAGAGAATCGTAAGTGATTGCCCCAGAGAGAGAGAGAGAGAGAGAGAGAGAGAGATTTTCCTCTTCTGGTATATATAGTGGTTGGTTCAGTTCATTTTTGCGTGCAAGTAAAAAAGTGAGAACTGTAACAACTGATATGGTCACACAGAAAGCTAAGCACTTCTTAGGTTATAATGAGAGGAAAAATTTAGCAACAGTGACGAATTAAATTGAGGAAAATGGAATATTGTGAAGAGACATCTACTGTGGCTTGAAAATAATTATACAAAGACATAGTGTGTACTCCACAAATAAATCTTCATCACAAAATAAATTCATAGACCGTGGTATGTAGTCAACAGAAAATCCATATCATGATGATCAAATTCATGGATATCAAAGCCTCCTGCCAAAACTATAGCAAAAATATAGTTTGACCTTAACTGATTATGAGAAATTTCTAATGATTTTAAGAGATGATATGTATACATTGGTGAAGATCTGCGATATTCAGTATTGAAAAGGAAATCTATATTAGGTCCACCGATGGTGGAGAACTCATTATTGCCAAAACAAATCTTTAGTTTTTCTTCCCTGATTCAGCTTTAAGATCAAACCACCAGAGTAACAGAGTTCCTGAACCCTTCGAAAACTTCCTTTACATGTAAATTTTCAAAAATCTCTGTGACAGATAACAATAAATGAGCCAATGTTTGTTAAGCTACGAAAACAGAATACAAGATTTAACTTACTGAAGAGTAGATACCCAGGCTCTGGCTGCACCAGGAGTTTCAGCACATAGAAAGTAATCTTTCTTTGTCGGAGTCCCAATGTCTAGGAAATAAGGTTAAGAAGCACACAGATTCATTGAAAACTGTATCCGAAACATATCAACTTGAAGAATTGCAATTGACAATAACAGGCTCACAGCCAGAAATTAAGTTCTGGGCCAAGAGGATACAGAAACAGCAGCCATCATACTTTGGCAATCCACTGAAACATAGATGAATAGAAGGTTTAAAAACCATAAATCATGAACCAAAGTTCAAATTAGCTCAATGAGAACAGAAATGTGGTGTAGAACAAGTTCTGAAAGAATAAATCTTACTGGAAGTTTACAGGAGACACTGCAATGGTGCTATTAGCATCAAATATTATGGTACCCTTCACAGCTAGCTCATTTCTCCTAATTCTGATACGAACAAACAACAAGAAATTTAAATGATAAATACAGACTTTTACAAATGAAAGCACAGAAAATTTCAGTTTAAAATGACTAACTTGTATTCCATTTTTCCAGTTGTTGGGTCGAGGATAACCCACCGCTCGTTCCACTTCCTTATCTATTAAGAAGAGAAAATCACATGCAGGATCTTTTAATCAGACAGATCATGTGCCAGGGAAAGGTAAAACTTTTTAAGTAGACACACTTTCATCAGTGGAGATGGTAAAACTGACAGTGGCCATGCCCTGGCTGATAATCTAATACCACTGCCACTAAGTAAGATGGATTTAAATTTTAAGCTGGAAGACCAGGTCTAAGTACCTTTCTTCTACTAGAGTCAAGTAAACTGTATAAAATACTTAAGCTAACTTCAAAGGCATTCAAAGTCGAAATGCAAAAAGCTAAATTTCTTGCCTGACAAGAAAAGAGATAGATCTCATTTCTCCCCTACAGCAACAGCCTCGGAGTAAAAAGAGGGGAGGACATCTATAGTTTGAGCTGTCACGTAAGTTGGCCGATAATAATCAAAACCTCTAAATTTCCATAATGCACCCGACTCCAGAAAATGGAAGTTATTTGATTTTTTAGAGAGGCATCAAAGTGGAGAATTTTTACTGCATCAATGAGTATATTTTATGTCTATAGCGAAGAGTTAGCAAACTTTTCAGTCACTTTATGACACAAAAGGTGAACTGGTTCTTACTCCTAATTCATCGGATAGAAAAACTGTCCCCCCAAACTACGAAACACTTTCCCTCTTCTATCCCATGCACAATCATCCTTCCGAATTCACCCCGAGAAATAATTCTTTGTCAAATCGTAAGCGAGCACGTGCCCTCCTCTAACTTGAACCACGTCCATATCTCTAATTCGAATCACACTCGCAAAATCAGAGGAACAAAGAACATGACACCGGCTTTTTTCCCGAAAATGCAATAGACACAATGCAATTCCCATTCGCGCAGTGATCAAGGAAGATCGAGGCGAAACCCCCGATTCGAATCGCTGCCGTACAGCAATGAGAACCTAAACCCAGGTGACATTTCAACAAAAACAATGACTAGATCGCGAAATCTCAGAGAGAGAGAGAGAGAGAGAGAGAGAGAGAGAACAAGAATTTACAGTTTCGGATCGCTTGAGGAGTGGGCCCTGCAGCAAGTTCCTGCCGGAACCGGACGCGAGCTGCCGCTTGATCTTGTCCAAGCTGTTCTCCGCATCCGCGGCCGCCGTCTGGAAACAACACCACGATTATCGCAAAATCTCCTTAGCTTCTTCTCTCTCCCCCATCCCCCCCCAAAAAAACAAAAATGAACGCACGCACGCGTGAGACTACGAGGTGGTAGTGCTGGGGAACTGACCGTAGAAGCGCCATTGGAGGCCATGGCGAAGCGGCGAGACGACGGAGGCTTCCCGGGGAGGCCGAATCAGCTGGAGAAATCGTCAGTTCTCCCCGTCGGTGCTGCGAGAGAGAGAGAGAGAGAGCGAGCGAGGTTCCTAGGCCTCCTTCGCTCCGACGAGGCTGTTAGGTTTTTTGATGGACTTGCAGGTGAAGATGGTGATGTCTTCCTTACGTTACTCTTGTCTCTCATTTTCCCTTTTTCGATTTATGTGTATTTTTTTTTATTTCTTTGCGCTTACGCCCCGGAAGTGTTTTTTTTTTTTTTTTCAATAAAGCCCCTGTGCTTTTAATTCATATCTAAGATAGACCCATCAAACGATGGGGTCGGCTCCGTGAAAACTCAAAACCGTGTCGGCTGTCATATCAATACCCCAGGTTCTAATTGTGTCCCAAAGAATTTTAAATCATGCTTGTCGTGATACCAAGATTTTGGAATTTTTTTTGTGTGTTAAATTCTAAAAACGTGATTAAATAAACCTAAACTTTTGTCGTATTGATATAAATTTGGGGTATTGGTGTACGGAAAGAAAATGTATGGGACATTATCTTATTATGAGAAAAAATTATGATTTTGGGTTGACAGATAATGTTTTTGTCATATTGGTACACGTTTTGAGATTTGATAATACAAAAAATGAATATCATAGTTGAAGATTTATAGTGGTATTTTCTCTAGAATATTTTGTAGTGCCTAAGTATTTTTCAAGTTTCCATGTGGCGCAATTGGGAGAGATAGAGATGATGGATTGCCCATGTTCTTGCGGTATAATAAATAGCCACTATAATGATATGGACTTTTTCCTTTAAAAATCATAATAATGAATTTTATAAATATTAAAAATAATTGTTTGTATTGCTTGAAATAACTAGTTAATAAAAAATATTTTCATTATCGATAATAATTTATGTTTAAAAAATTACATGGATGATGAAAATATTTTTCATTGATTCGTTTTTATATGCAATATAAACAATTATTTTGTAAAAAAATATTTTTAATATTTTTAAATTTTTTTGGGAAACAAACATATCGTAATAATGTCTGCCTCTTAAAATACAACCAGACGGTTGGATTAGTTAAGCGATCATTTCTATGTCATGTCCATTTTTCCATTTTACAAAGTCGACAGCCGGCCGGTCCGGTCCGGTCCGGTCCGGTCCAGTCTTGCGAGCAGAGCTGATGCGGGTGCCCGAAATGATCCGACCCGACCCGGATCCTGAGCCAACTTCCCGGTTCCTCTGTTTTTGAAAATCCCCCTAAAACCCTAAAATACCATTTCATCACCAACATCGTCGTCGGCAAATCCTGATCCGGCGACGCTCCTTCGCCGGAAAAACCTTCACCAACTTCTTCCTTCTCTCTCCTCAGGCGCGCCGGCATCGCCGCGATCGTCGCGGGCGTCGCGCGGCAGCGATCCGTAGCACCTGCGGATGCTCGCGTAGCGGCGGCGATGGCGGGGATACTGAAGGTGCCGGGCGCGTTCGACGTGACTCCGCACAAGGTGTCGCTCTGCATACTCCTGCAGGTCTACGCTTCTCCGAATCAATTGTTCGTGCCGTTCCCTTTCTCTTCCTTCGCTCAGCACAACCGCCTCGGCCTCTTCTTGCTGGCCCTCACCAAGGTACTCGTTCTCCTCTCCTCGAGCAGCTCCTAGGTCGAGCTTCTTATCCGCATTTCCAATTCGATGCGCTCAGGGATTGTTGCTCAGTTGGCTATCTCCTGTTGAGCTTTGTATGAGCTTGTTTTTACAGTTGGATGTGTGATTCCATGATGCAGTCGTGTGACGATATTTTGGAGCCAAAGTTGCATGAGCTGATAAATCAATCGAGGGAAATCGGAAGCTCTTCCATCGATTGGTTAGCTGACCACTTAATCAGTAGGCTGTCCTCTCTGTCTTCTCCAGATGATCTATTTAACCTTTTCACGGAAATGCGAGGTCAGTTTAGTTAATTCGCTTTTGTGTATTGTTATTCATTTCTCTCTGTGTTTGCACAATGAGTGTGATGCCTGGTGAGTTAGCTCCTGCGAACATTCGAGGGCGGGGGGGGTGGGGTTAACGTGCTGCTTCATTGTCGTCTTGCACCTCCTTACCTATCTTTCACTTTGTTAAGTAATGATAGCTCATGAGTAATGCTAAAGCGAAGCCTAAGAACACAGAAAAAGAGGGAAGCTAAGAGGCAATTAGAAATCCCAATCCTGCCTAGTCTTGTGGGCAATATCCTTCAACTCTTTGCTGAGCATTTTTCATTTTCCTAATTTGTTTTATGCTTAAATTGAAGACAAGCATATCATCCTTGAATAATGGATTCTACAAATATCATAAATACTTTGAACATTTTAAAGTAGTCTAAATGGTTGTCGATCTTGCTGAAAGTGGCTCATTTAGTGGACACTGAATCGTTACTTAGGAAATTCTTACTTTATCTTTTTATCTTCACAGTTCGGTTCTTGACATGTTGCATTGTTCTCTCATGAACTAGTTCTAATGATTCAATTTTCTGCAAGAGCACGAGTTAAATTTTAAGTCTTAACATTATGGGAAATATTACCCAGGAGTCCTTGCTGGCCAAGATGCTGGCATTGTTGAAGATGACCAGATTATATTGGACCCAAATAGCAACCTTGGAATATTTCTTCGCCGCTGCATACTTGCATTTAATCTCCTTTCCTTTGAGGTACTCTTGTTTCCCTCCTTTAGAACTCCTAAATTCTCATTTTCTCACTTTCTTGTACCTGCAAGCACGTGAATCCCCAAAATATTGTTTTTCACATGGGGTAAAAGAAGATCAGTCTGAAAATCTCATCTGAGTAATTATTGTAAATTTGAAAAGAGAAATGTTAAATATGCAGGGTGTTTGCCATCTTTTGACCAATATTGCTTCATACTGTAAAGAAGTCCTATCAAGCCGTGCTCCTCATGAGGCCCACTTAGATGGTTCTGGTGTTAATCTTATGGAAGCATCAGAGTACGAAAATATGGACCTCGAAAATTTGGTTTTTGAGAAAGTTACTGAAGAAATCGAGGCTAAGAAGAAGGCTGGAGAGCGGATTCCTTTTCACCTTCATGTGCCCACTCCAATCTTTGGTTTGGTTGAAGGTAACTTTAACTTAAAAGAATCCTCCAATAATAGTTCCTTCCTTTTACAGCAATACTATTTCAGATGTTTGCATGTAATTTAAGAGAGTATTCTGAATGATGATGAATGCTTCAGGTGGCAAACCTTTTGTAATTGCTTGTGAATGTGGGTAGAATGGCAAAATGAGAAGTAATTTTTGACCAGATCATTTTTGACAGTGCAATAGAACTATAAAATTTGTAAAGCATTTCATGCATGCAAGTTGTTAAATGCTTTCTGAGAGAGCACCTCTAAGAGTACCAGCTGTCTTGATAATTATGGGTGTAGTGCACCTTGGTATCGGTGCTCAATTATTTACATAGCATCTTAAGATGCTGAAGACTTTTGAATAAGGCTATGGTAGGAAATACATTTTGAAGGTCATTACATGGTATTATTGCTATTAACAAAAATTTAGAATCTTCAAATTTCTGAAAGCACCACTTATCAGAGTCTTGGCTTTGTTTTTGCTTGCCTAAGCCAATAGAGATTACATGAGATCAGGTCATGGTTTGGAGTCACCTTATGGGAAGAAAAGGTGTATTTTTTTTTCTAGTGCTATTGCTCCACTGTTTATTATTAGTTGAAGACCTGTCCACCCAGAAGGGTTGCAAGCTAGTAACAGCTTATTGGTAACCTCAAGATACAGATATTGAACTCTCAGCCAAACCAACGTTTAAACAGAGCACAAAAGGGAAAGAGGCTATTTCCTATGCAATGACACTTGATGGTTCATCTGGGGCTGTTGATCATGGCTTTTTCCTGCGTTCAAATTGGCAAATACAAGGATACCTGCTAGAGCAAACAGATGCAATTGAGAAGTAATTCTTTCCTATTTTTCCTTTATTTTTATTTCTATCTTTTGTGTTTCTAAACAAGAGTGCACATGATTTTGTATTTTATCTCAATGACAGGCATGGTAGCTCTTTCCCTTTAAACGCTTTAGAGTTCATGCTTGGGCAACTTCAAAAGTTGGCACCTGAATTGCATCGTGTGAGTTGTATGTTGTTTATTATATCCTTTTGACCTTTTCTTTAAAGTTGTTGACTTCTATGCTGGAAGCTGAAGTATTTGGTGGTGGCTTTGGTTTCAGGTACACTTTTTGCGATACCTAAACAGCTTATACCATGACGACTATGCCTCTGCTTTGGAGAATCTGCATAAATATTTTGATTATAGGTAAATATTGATGTATTAAATGATGATGCTATGGTACTTCAGTTGTTGTGAAGTCTAGTCCTTGCATAACCTGCATGAGATTTCTCGTCTCTGTTAAGTATTTGTTACTCCATCCTGAAATTTTAGTTGTAATTGGAAACTTCATGGCTGAACGCATAAAAAAATAGACTTAATGACGATGATTATTTTTATTCTATTTTTGGAATAGTAAGAAGCTAAAAAGGCAACTAATTTAGTATAAACTCAGGCTTTGAAACAATAATTTGATGTCCAGTTGTATTTTCGAGCACTCCTGAAAATTGCTTCCTGAAGTGATTGATACAAAGTGAATCGATCACTTCAGATTCAGGACTTATGGATTGTCATAATTGTGAGCTAGCATCCCATTTGGAATTTTGAGTATCTTAAGTTATTATTCTGTCAAACTTTGGATTCCCGTGTATCTATCCTGAAGCTTCTCCTGACAATTTGGTAGTAAATGATCTCTGACAATATGCTAATTTAAATGTTGTCGACATAAAAGTGCAGGGATAGAAGGATTTGATGGTATTCCTCCCTCATCTGGCTTCAATAATTCTGGAAGATATGAGATTGCTTTATTATGTTCAGGGATGTTGCATTTTCACTTTGGTCATCCTAAGCAAGCTGTGGAGGTAAGAACTGGAGAGCAGTCTGATTAATATGATCCATGAAAAACAGCAACCGACTCTGTTTCCCCGTTTTCCTCGAGTCAGATTCAATCAGGTTCAGCATCCTTTTTCATGCTTTAATAAGAAGAATTTTTTTTTTCTCTTTTTGGTGTTTAGGCTTTGACTGAAGCAGTTCGTGTCTCCCAACAGGTAATCCATAATCTCATCCCTCAATACAAATTTGCCATTCATTTCATGTTCTTTTCTGCTTGAAGTTTCTCTTTGCTGTTATATAAATAGGAATAGTTGCTTGTTGACTGATCTTATCATCTGAACAGCACTTTCACTTTCAATATGGATTCAAAATTTGACGTGACTACCTAGTGGCAAGTACTTGAATATATTCTTCATTAAGAATGAATCAGATGTGTATCAGTGTAGCCAGATATCCCTTTGGGAAAATTAGTTATAGATGTGTCATGAGCATGTTGCAAGATAGATTGACCCAAACAATCCCTTGTAAGTTTGTCTTGTGATGATATAGTATTCATGGGATTTCTGAATATTTGGACTTATATTGTGGATTAACTGTGAAATAACTTGGAAGGAAAACTTGTCAACTGTTTAAGATTAGAGATCAGTAAGGCTACTTTCTTTCAAAAGTAGGCCTATTAGAGACTTATTTAGGCAAAATTTGGCACCAATTTTTGCCTGCATTGGAGATTAGTCAGTACTGTCCATGATGGAGCTTTAAGAGAACGATTTCAAAAGCTTCACATTTTTTTAAGAAGCTGAGCCTGGGTGTGATTTGTCATAATGGGGGGTGAGGAGAATGCATAGATTGACCAATCATCAATTGACCTCCCGGTCTATTATTTTCAGCTTGAGGAGATTACCTTATGTAAAAATTTAAGTTCATGTATCTTAAGATGAGAGGACTGCATCCTATTTGACTCCGAACCTTGGTTCATTTTCCACTTTGACAAGTATACTGTCAGAAAACATAATTCATCGACTGTTAAGGGTCTGAGATTAATTATTGCCATTGCTACTATAAAATAACAATATGCTACATCTAATGCACATTTGACCATCATTTAGGAAATTCTTCTTTCCTTTTCTCACACAATGCCTAAGGGGCACTGCAAAAGAACTAAACTGGGAAATTTTGGGTCTATAATTTAGATATAAGCTGGAAAAACAATAGCCTTCTTGGTTTTCGGACTGAATTATATATTTGTTTGCTGGAAGAAATAGTAGCGGTGTTTTTTATGGTAACTGTTGTTTTGCTCTAAGTTTGTTCATGGGCTAGCCTAAAAGAAACCATGTGGGTCTTTAGCACAAAGACACATTTTGAATTTGCAAATGTCACATCCTCACTGAGGTTAAATTTCTTTACCTTGTGCAGCACAGTAATGATACCTGTCTTGCCTACACTCTGGCAGCTATATGTAACTTGCTGTCTGAGATCGGTATATCAAATGCTAGTGGATTGCTTGGATCATCATATTCGCCTGTTGCCAACATGGGAACGTCATTATCAATCCACCAGCAGCTCTTTGTACTTTTGAAAGAATCTCTAAAGAGAGCTGAAAGCTTGAAGTTAAAACGACTGGTGGCTTCCAATCATCTTGCAATGGCTAAATTTCATTTAATGGTGAGATAAAAATTCATTTCTTGTATTGTTGTATGCATATCCTCTCTTTTAAGGAGAAAGGGCAATGATTGCTGAACTATGTAAAATGTCTGATGGGGTGTTTGAGTTAATGATACTGTTTTTTTACTAACTGAAGTTTTCATCAGTCAGTTCTTCAGTGGATTTCTTGTGTGCCTGCCACCCCCCGCCTCCCCGTGCGGGGGGGGGCGCGTGGATTTTTGAGAGGGTTTGACATATGTTGTAACCCTGTTGCTTTCTGGTTCAATGTGCAGCATGTACAAAGACCTGTGCTATCCTTTGGTCCCAAAGCTTCCATGAAGCTTATAACAAGCCCAATTAATGTTTGCAAGGTAATGTCTTTTAGTTTAGAATATGTGTTACTATTACCTGTTCATGAATCACAAGCTTTTGTTTACCTTGTAATTTGCTTAATTCTGCTTCCTGCTTCCTCCAATTCTTATTGCAGGAACTGAGATTAAGTTCTAATTTGATTAGTGACTTTGACATTGAAAGTTCCATGATGATAACTGACGGTTCATTGAGCACTACTTGGCTTAAGAATTTACACAGACAAAGAGGTTCATCAGTAATTTTTGAAGAAACTGAACCTGGGAATAGATCTAACGCTTCCAGTTTCTTTTCTCAACCTAATTCTATTCCTGGATCTGTGTCCCAACTGGTTGGTGCTTCATATTTGCTCCGTGCCACAGCATGGGAAATGTATGGCAGGTAATATTTCGTTCAGAGGTTAAGTTGCCGGAACAAATGGTTTAAAGAACTGTGTATGGTTGAGCCTGTTGATTATATTTGGTAAATCCGATGTTTATGGTTAATAGAATGTCCTTATTTATTAGCTTTTCTCTTTTTGAGCTATGAAATAGAGCATCTTAGTACTATTGCGTTAAGCCAATCATGTGCAGATGTAATCATTTGAGTATCTCTCTCTTGTGATCTAATTCTTAATAGCACATTTTGTGAGCTTTACCTCAGGAAGCACTAATTAAATGTTTGAATTGATTTGTCCATTGTCAAGTTATAAAGTATGTCTAGGTTTTTCTATTTTCATGATTGCTTAGGAGGTTTTCTCCCTCTATGTCAAGCATATACTGAGTGGTGCAAATGTCTGGTGCCATTTTTTTTTCTCAAGGATAAAGAGGGCATTGAGTAGGCATTCATCCATCTTGGTTCGTATTTAAATGGATATTCCAGATTATATGGGTTCTAAATCTGTGTTTTTGTTAGATTTTGTTTTGTTGTATCATGTTTGCATAACTCAGTCTTTGAGTCATGCTGTTATTAATGTATAAAGCATACAATGAGGGCCCAGCCCAATTTTGTCTTTAATCAATTTAAGCAATTATTTAAGCATATTGAGTCCTCTCTGCAATGAGATCATTGCATCCGCAATTGCCTAGACATATTGCAGAGGTTTCTGTGGAATTCCCTATCGGTTGTATTTTAATGAGGAACTTTTTAAATCTGTCATTGAAAATTTTTACTAGACATTAGATTTTTCTGTTGGAGATATAGTTTAGAACAAGGACTTTGCTTCTCTGTTAGTGAAATATGGTAGATAATTTTATGCTTGATGATGAAATATTATCGTTGCTGTCTGTGTGACTTAATGAAGAAAGGAGAGAAGTTCTTTTAACTGAAAGCTTTACACTGTTAAAGATATTGGTTGTTTACAGTAGTTTATCGTCTGTGAACTCATGCAACAGTAGAAACTTCTCTTGCATCAAAACTTGCTTGAAATCTGATTAGTTCTACTTTTGGGAAGAGTGTGTTAAACTGCATAGGCTGCACATGCATCTTATCTTCTAGTCAACTCTTCATTGATCGATTGAATTTTTAGTTAATTTTATCATTGATACAAATGTCATGTTCATTGAATTATTAAAAAGGAATTTTCGTCGGGCATTCTATTTCTAATTTAGATGCCTCACCTTTGTAATGCCTGCAGTGCACCACTTGCTCGAATGAATGCTTTGGTTTATGCGACTTGCTTTGCAGATTGTGCCAGGTAAGTTTTACATCTCTGATACATATATGTCCTTATGTGTCACTCTTCTATAGGCCTTTTCTTAATATCCACGCTTATTTGACCTAAGGTTGCTACACTATTCATGTTTGCAGTTCAGTTGATGCAGCAGTGGCTTATGGAAAGCTTATTCAGTATTTAGCAGCATACAAAGGATATAAAGGTTGGGTTAAAAGATCTAGAGCCACTATAGGATTCTGTCCTTTTTCTCAGATAATTTTCTTTGAGGGACTCTGCTATTTGCCTGTTTCTTTCTGAAGGTCTTAAACAGGAAGTTGGTAGGCTCTATGAGAGTTCATAGGAATTTTGTTGCCAGGCCATGAATACTTCTTGATCTGTTAGCTTCTCCATCCTTTTCTTCTAGATTTGAATTTTCTTTATGTTTAGGGTAGTGGTTGCTTTCTGATTATTGATGTGGTGCCAACTAGAGGGCTTGATTAGATTTTAGTTAGATAAGGTTTTGCAATTTGGTGAAGTTTTACATTTAAATGCTAACTGTACTTTTTACCTTTATTTTCTATTTGCTCTTTTACATGCAAGATCTTCATAATATGGAGAGTGAAGATTGGAGAAAATTTGACTTTGATTCCATGTTTCTTTTCAGCAAAATTGCTGTTCTTGTCAAATCCTTTCTGTTTCTGTAAAATTTTCCCCTGTCCTGAAATTTTTATCTACAGTTTAGTCCTTTCTAATCTTCTCATCGATGCACAGGAAGATATCCTATGTGTTTGCTTGTATAGACTCTTCATGTCACCGTCCTTAATGATTTTTTTTTTATTATCTTTTAGCTGCTTTTGCTGCTCTTAAGACCGTGGAGGAGAAATTTATATCAGTTTCAAAATCACAAATTATGGTATTGAAACTGCAGCTACTTCACGAGCGCGCTTTACATCGGTATGTGTGCTTTTGAAACCTAACTCAACCTCTAGTTGTTAAAAATTGACATTATCAAATTACTCATGATGCAGTGGACACTCGAAGTTGGCCCAACAAATATGTGATGAGCTTGCAGTCCTTTCATCGCCCGTCACAGGTGTTGACATGGATTTGAAGGCAGAAGCTAGTTTTCGTCATGCCCGTACTTTGCTTGCTGCCAAGCAGTTCAGTGAGGTCTCGACATATTTAAACTTCTTATTTCCACTGAGTGATATTTATATAGGGCGTTACGTGAATACATATGGACACAGTTTACCTACCTCACCATTTTCATTGAGCATCTATGAGTTGGATATAAATTAACAGAGAAGGAGCCATGACATTTGCCAGTCCACTTTTGCCATTTGGTTTCCTTCGTTATCTGCCAAAAGTCTTTTCATACTCTAGATGTAGTACTAATGTTTTCATGGTGTTGCCGTTAGTTTTAACTCTGGAAATGGAATAAAAGATGGATGTTTTATGTTTTTCATCTTGATAAATTGTTTTAATGTACTTGTCTTTGCAGGCTGCAGCTGTTGCGCACGCACTCTTCTGCATGTGTTATAAATTTAATCTGCGAGTGCAAGATGCCAGTACCCTCCTCTTGCTTGCTGAAATACACAAGGTACAGCAGTAAATAGCAATTCCAGCTTGCTTTATAGAGCGAGCGAGCTTTAGATTTCCTTTTTAAATAATTTCATGTCAATGTCGGCCCAAAAGTAGAAATTTTATGTCAGTCTATGTTTTAGAAACCAGTGTGTGCTGCTGAATGGAAAGAATGCCACTATTCCTTTTGATGTCCTCTTTTGTTTATTGACATTTAACTCTCTCTCTTATCAGAAATCAGGCAATGCTGTTTTAGGAATTCCATATGCATTGGCCAGCCTCTCGTTTTGCGAGTCTTTCAATCTAGATCTTCTAAAAGCTTCAGCTACTCTAACCCTGGCTGAGCTCTGGCTGTCTCTCGGATCAATCCATGCAAAAAGAGCCTTAACCCTCATACACTCTGCCCTTCCTATGATTCTTGGTCATGGAGGTTTGGAGCTTCGAGCTCGTGCACACATTGCAGAAGCAAAATGCCATCTGTCTGATGCTAGTTTTTCAGGTATTTACTGTTCTAATTGCTAATGATACCTTTGTAGTTCTTTGTGCTATGCCTTGTTAATGTGTCGCTTATGCTGCATTAGAAGATGATAAGGCATTGAGCACATTGACAACATTGAGCTCCATATCTATTAGCGCTGGCTGTTTTTTGAATGCATCCTTGAAAGAGGGTGCATTGGTACTATTTGTTCCTCTCATTACAAATATTTAATATGATACATCCCTTTAGTTAACTTCTTGCTGTGTGGCCTGGCGAGTGTTGTTATCTGTAGTCGCAGGGATTTATTACCGTTGCCGAGCACACCACAATTATGTGGCCCTTAACTTTTATTTTAATCCTGGTCGCAGTTCCTGAAACTTCGGGGGTCGTGCTGGATTCTCTAAGGCAAGCTTGTGATGAGCTTCAAATATTAGAGGTACGTCTACTCCTCGGAAGCGTGCTTATTACATTAGTTTCTTCAAGCCTAGCCGCAGAGCTCTTATATTCTATGGAAATTAGGGTCATGAAAATTCCATATATGAGGCATCTTGCCCCTTTGTCTCATATGGAAACCCCTATAATAAAGCCATGCAAATATCCTTACAAGAACTTCAGGAATGGTCATGACTCTTTTAACTTTTTGCTATCTGGACATAAAAAGGAAAAAGAAAAAGAATCCTACCTTTCAACAGTGACAAGCAATTTAACGTATGAATTTAGCCAAATTTCTGAATAAAATAATGCTCACGTTTTCCTTCCTGCAACGTTACAAAAAGAACAGAGCGAGTACCTGTACCATTTTAAATTGTCTGGCATAAAATCTTCTCGGATCTTAGTAAGCTTGCCAGTCTTCTCCCTTCTTCTCTTCATGTGCTGTGTATATTTAACTTTATTGTCTTATGCACTGGTGTCACAATTGAATAGGCACCGCATATGCTCTTGTGGGCACTGGTGAGAAATTGCCTACTCGATTAATTTATTGTATCATTGGATGCAGTATCATGAATTGGCAGCTGAAGCATTTTACCTAATGGCGATCACATTTGACAAAATGGGGCAACTAGAGGAGAGAGAGCAGGCTGCATCATCATTCCAGAAACACATTATGGCGCTTGAAAAGGTCACTGATGAGGAAGATCCTCTCTTAAAATGAGTGCAAAAAGAAACCGCAGTTGTGGCGTCGATGAGGAGAGGCGTCGATGAGGAGAAATATTTGATACAGTAGTAAGGTTGTATATTATCTGGATGATGTGAATAGCACATTTTCTCGTTCATCTTTTGTTTTGGCTTGCTTGTGTTTTTAAGTAGCTGTGGAACAAGCTCCATGAAGTGCACAGAGAATCATATTAAATATTGAAAACGTGATTGTACAGAAATTGCTTCATTTACCTAAAGAAAGGCTGAACCTTCTCTTCCCCGATCTCCTCTCACTCCCCACAATATATTCAGTCCCACCTCTCTCCCTCACAGTCACGGACACCATTTACAAACCAAAGCCACCAACCCCTTGCTTCCGTAAAACCATGGGCAAGCAAAACGACGACGTTACTACTGGCTCCGGTGACTTCAAGCTTGTCGGCTTCTCCAACTTTGTCTCCCTATCCGACGCTTCCACCACATTGAGTTCTGGTGCACCGATGCCACCAACACCTCCTGTTGCTTCTCCTGGGGCCTCGGCATGCCTGTCATTGCCAAGTCCGACCTCTGCGCTGGCAATGCCACCCATGCCTCCTATCTCTGCCACTCCAGTGACCTCTGCTTCCTCTTCACCGCTCCTTATTCCCCCTTCGTTGCCACCGCCAACGGCCTCGGCCCCTCCTCCATGGCCTCCCTCCCCTCATTCTCCTACTCCGCCTGTGTCACCTTTGCCGCCAAGCACGGCCTTGCTGTCCAGGCCATTGCTATTGAATTCGAGGACACTGATGCCGCCTTCCACATTAGCGTCACGGTGTCACCCATGGCAGCAGGCCAGTCTCCCCACCAGTCATCCTCGATGGTGCTGCCATCATCGCTGAGGTCCACCTCTACAGGCACGTCGTCCTCTGCCACGTCAGCTACAAAACCATGGCCTCCGATCGTGACAACTCCTCTCCCAACTCTTGGTTCCTGCCTCGGTTCGATTTGACGGACGAGGTCTCCTCCTTCCCTCTAGACTTCGGAATCCAAACGCTCAAACACACCCCTGGGAATGTCCCCAAGCTTGGCCCGGCGATCTCATATGTGAAGCGGTTCACAGGCTTCCATGAGTTCGCTGAATTCACCGAGGAGGACGTCGGGACCAATGAGAGCGGGCTCAACTTGGTCGTGCTGGTGAACAATGACAAGACGGTCCCTGCCATTGAACGAGCCAGTGTTTGGTACGAAGAGGAAGACCCAAATCCAGACATACCTGGAGCACGACGGCCCAGGAGTGCACCAGTTGGCGCTGATTAACGATGACATCTTCAGGACGCTAAGGGGAGACGAGGAACCGGAGCAGCCTCGGTGGGTTTGAGTTCATGCCGCCACCGCAGCCAACGTATTACCGGAACTTGAAGGGCCGGGCTGGGGATGTGTTGACGGACAAGCAGATCGAGTAGTGAGAGGAGCTAGGGACTCTGGTGGACAGGGCGTGTGTGGAGGGTTCAGCAAGGGCAACTTCTCCGAGCTCTTCAAGTCCCCTGAGGAGTACGACAAGATGCTCGATGCCCGACGAGTTGGCGGGCCAGCCTCCGTTTGAATTGATGCCTCGGCCCATTTCTTTCCTTAAGTGTGGTTTCTAATGGAAGCATTGTTTGTCGCTGTATGTTTGAGTGCTGGTGCATGATAGAAAGGCTTCTGGATGCTTTTACTCATCGCTAGAATGTATTCATGAAAACGTTCTCTATGCTTGTGAAAAGATTATGCTGGTGGCTGATTAAGCAAGCTCATAATTTGTACTTGCAATCACATATTTTAAATGGAGTCATGTTTTGCGTGCTAAGTATACTATAATTGATTTATAGAATCTATATATAAAGTGAGATGATATTATAGTTACTTATCACAATCCACTTATTTAGTTGCACACTTGTAAGCTACTCTATCACTCAGTATATCAATTTTGTAGATCATATTCTTAACATACCTAACCTTGAAATGTCAATTTCATGTACCAATGACAATGCATGTGCTCAACCTAAAGTAATCAGGACACAACGAGAATTTGCAAAAATACGTGTAGAAAATGACTTGCTTTTACCTAGTCTCTCTCAACCTTATTGTAAAGAAAATGACTCTTTTACCTTCAGTTTTTTAATACAATATCTAAATCGTGTTTTTGGTTCAGGTCCTATTCAAAGGGAAAATTGTCCAAAATGTCATAAATTTATCGCACTTTTGCCAATTCAGTTCTAAACCTTTTAACTTTACCAATTTAGTTATAAATTTTTTCATTTCTTGCCGATTCAGTCCATCCGACCAATTTTGATGAGAAAATGCTGATGTGGATGTCGGCGGTGCCACGTAGGACCATCGGCGCGCGTGGACAATTTTTAATAATATTTTAATATTTTTTTGAATTATTAATATTTTTTCCTTTTTTTCTTTTCCTTTTCAGTGCCAGCCACCGGCTAGCCACAGCCAGCCACTGGAAAAGGAAAGAAAAAAGCCAAAGCTGCCATGGGCGAGGCCCTGTGGCTCGCCCTTGCCCAAACCAGATTTGGTGAGGGTGTGGACAATCGGGAAGATGACGACGTTCCTTCCACCCTGCTGATGCCGTCGATTCCCCGCGGTGAGTCGAGCAAGTCGGGGGCGAGGCAGGAGGACTTGAGTAGAAGAGATGGAGGGGGCGAGGCGGGAGGACTCGAGCAAAAGAGATGGAGGGACGAAGATGATGACAGCGGCGATGGCGGCAGTGACAGTGGCATCGACGACATGGTTTGGGCCTGAGTTCACGACGGCGATGTGGGCGATCATCCGAACGGAGGTGAGGAACTACATGACGAAGCTAGAGAGGGGTGGCCCTATGTGCTGGGGCAATGGGGCTTGAGAAACGACGCTGTGTAGCACATGCAACCCAGGAAGTTGGAATAAATGATATTTTTGGATGGACTTAAATTTAATTAGGCGGAATTATTTTGAGGCTGTACATGCAAATACAAAAAAAATTAAAAATTCAAAAAAATATTAAAATATTATTAAAAATTATCCACATCAGCGCTGGTAATCCTATATGGCACCGTTGGCATCCACATCAACATTTTCCGGCCAAAATTGGTCGGATGGACTGAATTGATAAGAAGTGAAAATGTTTAAGATTAAATTGGCAAAATTAAAAAGGTTTATGATTGAATTGGCAAAAGTGCAATAGGTTTAGGACTTTTTGGATAATTTTCCCCCTATTCAAATCGAGTCTCGGGTTGGGTCACAATAAACATATATCCACGTATTTGGGTCAAGTTGGGTAACGGTGGGAACCCGAACCATCGACACCCGCAATGCTAACTCCAATCACCACTGGCGCATTCAAGTTGCCTTCCCCCTCAAACCTATCCATAACATAAGAAAGAGCTCAAGTCATTGAGAAGCTTACCAGGACTAATATCGCCGGTCAGATGTACGATCCAAGACTAACGATCTGAATATTTGCAGAATTTGCACCGCAAAGCAATTCATATCGCCCCGATAAGGGCAAAAATAAGGACCATGAACTGCAAGTCACATACCCTTTAACTCATGAACTCTTTTTTTTCCTCCTCCTAATATTTCTGCTAATCCTAACTCATGCGGTGTTTCATGTGACAGCAACCCTAACAAATTCGATCCTTCAAACTCCAAAGGACAGTTATGGAGCAATGCATCTGTATACTGCTTGCAATATCTGCCCGCCATTCCTGGCAACCTTCTGGCCTTCCTCGGTTGCACCGGTCAAAAGCTTCAGCATTACTGACTGGATCATGCTTGAAGTGTCGCTTATGCTGCATTAGAAGATGATAAGGTATTGAGCTCCATACCTGTTAGCGCTGGTTGTTTTTCAAATGCATCCTTGAAAGAGGCTGCATCGCTTCTATTTTGTTATTCTCATTGCAGATATTCAATGTGTTACATCCCTTCAGTTAACTTCTTGCCTTGTGGCCTGTAGAGTTGTGTCATCTGTAGTTGCAAGGATTTCTTACCTTTTCCAAGCGCACCACAATCATGCCGGTCCCAGTTCCTGAAACTTCAGGGATCGTGCCGGATTCTCTGAGGCAAGCTTGTGATGAGCTTCAACTATTAGAGGTACGTCAACTCCTTGTAAGCATGCTTATTACATTTGTTTCTTCAAGCCTAGTTGCAAAGCTCTTATATTCTGTGGAAATCGGGTTCATGGAGAAACCGAAAATTCCATTTATGAAGCATCTCGCTCCTTTCTGTCTCCTATGGAAACACTTTATAAAAAAGCCATGCAAATATCCTTACAAGAACATCAGTAGTAGTCATGACTCCTAACTTTTTGCTATCTGGACATGAGGGGAAAAAAAAAAAGAACCCTACCTTTCAACAGTGACAAACAAATCAATGTAGAAACTTAGCCAAATTTCTGAACAAATAATGCTTCCATTTTTCTTCCCGCAAAATTAAAGAAAGGAACAAAGCGAGCATGCGTACCATTTTAAATTGTTTGCCATCAAATCTTGCCGGAGCTTAATTATGCTTGCCAACTTCTCCCTTGTCTTATTTATTGTGTTGTCTTATGCACAGGTCTCATAGTTGGGCATTGGCGAGAAGTTGTACGCTACTTGATTAATTTATCATATATGAATGCAGTATCCATTGAAATATCTTGTTATCATAACAGAATACGTGACTCTTGATCAAAGAAGACGTAATTCTTGAGTATGAAAAGAGGTGACTCTTCGTCTAAAAAGGAGGTTATCGATAGTTATGAGAAAAGTAATTCTTAACATGAAGAGAGGTGATGATTGGAGATAAGGTAGCTATATCCAAGAGATGTGTTGATTAGTTGTTTGCGAATAGAGATCAATTCACATATTATTTATTATAACCACAACTGTTCATAAATATATTTTCTTCAAAACTCTCTTTTCTTCTCTTTCCACACGCAATTTTAACATATTCAATGTGAAATTCCAATAGAGAAAATTGAGTTATTGTTGAACTAGTTTCTTTGCGGCTTCCGTATACATTCTGGAGATATTTTTGTTCTAAACCCGACAACAATAATAATAGGGGCAAATAACACCTTAAGAATAGTGATCTTCATCATATCAAAGTGTCAAGGATCTATTACTTCTTCTTTATATTCACTAGCAAAATCAAATTTCCCCAACAATCTTAACATGTTATTTTTTCATGGAGATTGAGATAGTGGATGTATCAATTGCAGTCTTGATAGATAAATATCAATGAAAGTTTTGTTTCTGTTTATATATTTGAGTCATCTTCCTTGTAGCACACTAGATTATCTCATGTTGGCTATACTACTTTGAAAATTATGAATAAAAGTGATGTGATAATCTTAAGAAAAGGATAATGAAAGGAAGTGCCGATGAAGGATTCCCAAAACTCTATTAAATCATCTTTATCAAATGTTTCGATTTGACACAAATACTAGTGACATTTGGAATGGTTTGGAGATCAAATTACAATGTTGAAAAACAAGGTACAAATAGAATTACTCCTTTGAAATATTTTGAATTTGCCATGATTGATAGAAAATCTATGTTTAAGCAAGTGGATGAACTTTAAATATATATTGCCAAACTCAAAGACTTTAAGATTGAAGTTTATGAGCCTCTTCTTGCTGCAATTATTTCAAAGTTGCCTTAAACTTTGAATGATTATTGAAATAAACTTCTTTACATGATTGATAACTTGATTGTGGATAGTGTAATAACACACATTCGGATTGAGGAAGGTTCTTTGGATCGTTAGGCTAATTATGTGAAAGAAGTTGTGAATAAGTTGCATTTTGTTGATAATGGCAACATGAGTAGAGACAAAGAAAGCACCAGAGCAATGGCATGATAAAATTTGATTCAATGGTATTTTCATGTGGATTTAAGCATAACAATGCTTATAAGTGCATTTACTCGAAATTTACCAAAGAATGTGGAGTTTATAATCTGCTTATATGTAGATGATATTCTGATTGTTGGTACAAATATGCTTGGCATAAATAAAACTAAAACGTATCCATCTTCTTAATTTAAAATAAAAGATTTGGGAGAAATGGATTCATTTTAGTTATCAAAGTAATTGAATGTAGTGGGAGTTATACTTTAAGTCAAGGCCACTGTGAGGAGAAAATCATTCAAAGATATCATCATTTGAGAATTAAAGAGTGAAATGTATCATATGATGTGCAATAAAAATGATGAAAAATACTAGGCAACCTTTAGGACAATTAGAATATGCTAGTGTAATTGGAAGTCTGATGTACGCTATGCATTGCATTAGACCGAATATAGCTTTTGTTGTGTGTAAATTGTCCAAATTTATGAGTGATCCTAATATTGTGCATTGAAAGGCTATAAGTAGAATTCTTGGTCACTTAAAGAAAATAATATGGTCTATTCTATGGAAGACAACCAACAATACTAGAAGGATATTTAAATGTTAGTTCCAACTAGTATAATTGATAACAAGTTGACATTTGAATGAGTTTTTTGAGTTTCCCTATGATACAGCCCATTAGGCATCAAGGTGACTCATTCAATGAAGGACTATGGCTTTATAGAGTTGTGACCACAACTAATGGTAGCCATATCTTTACATTATGATAGTGAGGCAATTATGTCTAGGACATACGATAAAATATACAATGGAAAATCTAGACATATTCGTTTGTGATATGAGTATGTTCAATAATTAATTACTAATGGAGTTATTTTAGTAATTTATGTTCGAACAAATGATAACTTGACTGATCCATTTACTAAGGGACTCTTGAGAGGTTTAATTAATAGTACTGCCAAATGATTAATAGTAGTCAAGCATAGTGGAAACCCAATTTTATAATTTCTAACGAAACTATTAAAGCTACATGGGTAACAACAAGATATTGTAATTTGATGGTGATTGAGTACTGGGAATACAAGGTCAATACCACGAAAAGTTAGGAGGATGACCGTAAGAAAACACTCTTGATGAAGTTCAAGGTTTTAGCAAGGCAATGCTAAGATAACAAATTTAGGAACTTCACTTGAACAAAAGAAGTGGTGACGCTTTTAACAAAAGTTGGATGAACTTTTTTAAATGTTCATGAATGCAAGAGGAGCACAAGACCATAAAAGTGCTTAGGCATAAGAAATTTCTAACAAAATGTGTATATATTCATTATGTGTGATAATTTGACTAACAAGTGGAATTATGGTTCAAAGTTTTATCTACCACTAATTTCATTAATGGAATTATTTACATAATTGACTATTCAAATCTTAATAGATACCTTTTTGTATGTATGAATTTATGTAAAATAGTGTAGATAATAAACTAAGTGGGGATTGTTGAAATAGTTTGTTATTAGAAAAAAATGTGTCTCTTGATTAAGAGAATACATGACTCATGATCAAAGCAAATGTGACTTGTGGTATATGAAAAGAGGCGATTCTTCGTCCAAAAATGAGGTTATTGGTAATTATGAGAGGGAATTTGTCTTGACATGAAGAATAGTATGGTTGGGAAAAAAGTACCTATTCCAAATAAATATATTGATTAGTTATCTGCAAATAAGACTAATTCACATATTATTTATAAGAATCATAATTGTTCATAAATGCTTATTCTTCATAACTCTTTTTTTTTTTTTTTCTATACATGCAACTTTAAAACATTCAATGTGAAAATCCAAGAGAGAAAACAGAGTAATTATTGAACTTTGATCTTTACGGCTTTGGTATATATCTTAGAGGTATATTTATTCTAAACCCGACAACAACAATAGTGGGATCAAATAATACCTTAAGAATAGTTGTCATCATTACGCATCAAAGTATCAATGATCTATTATTACTTCTCTACCTTTGTCGCGACCTCTCTTTTTTCAGCGCCCGATCGAGGCGGGTGCCTTGTGGAGGCTAATGGTTCGGCTAGGTCTTTTAGCATGGACTCTCCCAAGTCTACCAATTCACGACTTAATGGTCTAAATTTTTAACCTATAAATTAATTTTAAAATGGAGTCGTCACTAAGAGGTGGGTCAATTAGAAACCCAAGTGAAGTATCGGGAGAAATATTTGCTCTGCACAACTAAAGAAATTAAGATCGGGAATTTGAATACACTAGTTAATCACTAATGCCCTTTCGGTATCTAATCTTGTTTAAATCCTAAAGTTCAAAGTTTTTGCATTTGTGGAGGAAAAAATTGGACATATTTCTCATTTTTTGGACATAAAAGGCATTTTTTGGTCTTTTTGGAAAATATAAATCATTTTTGACTTTTTTTCCAACTTTTTTGGCTTTTTGGGAAAATATGGATATTTTTGATATTTTTGATTTTTCTGGAAAATAAATTGTTTTTTATTTTATTTATTTATTAAAATATTATATTAATGATTATATAATATATTTAACGACCTGGGTCGGATCCTCGGGTTGGGTCCGACCTGGGCCGTTTGCCCAGAACGCAGACGAGCTTGCATTGCACGCCCGGCCCAGATTTTTTTGTTTTTGTTTTTCTTAAAAACCTCATCCCATACACCCGAGTTCCAAATCCGGCCCACCGACCCGACCCGATTCGTTTTTAAAAAACCTACCCGACCGCGACCCACACCCGACCCGGTTTCGTAGCCACAACTCGGTTCGTGGAACCCTACTCGACCGCGACCTGCTTCTGATCCAAGCCTGACCCAACGCGACGCCGCCGCCTTTTTTCGCTTGGACGCGGCGCTGACGGAGGGGCTGGGACGGCGGATCGGCGTGGATGATGGTGGCGATACAAAGGACACCAGCGGTAGGAGGATATGGCGTGGCGGCACGGCGGTGGTGACGGGTGGAGATGCAGAGAGGAACGACGAATAGAGCACGATCGAGGACTGGATCTCGCGGTGGCTCGAGGCGAAGAGGACGGATGGTGAGTGTCGGCGAATACCTGGTGGCGGCAAACGATGGTGGTGACGACAACGGGGTAGCGACGGCAGCCCCTTAGCTCCCAGATCTAGCGTGGTGTTGGCGCGGGCGGTCGTCAGCGTTGGGGATGGCGGCGGGCAGCGTCAACGGCGCCTTCTCCCTCCTCGGTTCTGGCCTTCTCTCTCTTGCAAGACCTCGGATCTCGGCTTGCGAGCATTCGGGCCTCCCCTGAAATCTCTCGGGGGAAGCTTTCGAAGCTCGCTTGCTGTCGATCTTGCTTCGGTTCACTTCTTCGGTCGCCCCTCTTCCGGCCGACCTTGGATCTCGGCCTGCTCGTCCTCGACCCCCCCTCTGAAGTCTCTCAGTAGGAGGTTCGAAGATTTGCAGCCCTCGATCCTTCGCCGTTTGTGTGTCTCTTGCCATCGTCGGGAGAGGCCTAATTATAGGCGAGGGGGCGGCTGGTCGACGGAGCTTTGACCGCCGATCTTCGCACGCCGAACGGCCTCCGCCGGCCGAACCGACGTCCCATCCGTCAAGGTGGCTCTAGCTAGGCCGCCTCGCATTGAAGACACGTCCATTCCATCGTACGTTGTCGTCTCCTTCTCCATTCCGGCGTCGCTCGCGTCCTTGTCTCCGGCGCGTGCTGCTTATCCGATTTAAGAAAAGATAGATGGGGAAGAAGACAAGGGGCAGAAAGGGGGGCCGGGCTGGAGGAGAAGGAGGTTGGGCCATAAGGGCCCATGCGGGGGGGAGAAAAAGGAGGGGGCCGAGCGTGAAGGCCTAGCCTCGATGGGCTGCCAATTTTTTGTTTTCCTTTTGGTTTTATTGAATTTTTTTGTTGTTTTTGTTATTTATTATTTTTATCTGAAAAAGGAAAATTAAAATAAATTAAGGCCTAATTAGTAACCTAATCAAAATTTAGGTGTCAACAATCTTCATCAGCAATCAAATTTCCACAAAAGTATAATGAATTGGCAGGTAAGACATTCTACCTAATGGTGATCATATTTGACAAGCTGGGCCATCTAGAGTAGAGAGAGTAAGGGCTTGTTTGTTTGCATTTCTTTTTTCTGTTTTTGAACACTTTTTCTATTTTTTTGTTCCTGGGAACAAAAAGGAATAGAAACGCGTTTGGGTGTGTTTGTTCCTTTTTTTTTTTTTGTTCCCCAGAAACAAAAAGGGAACAGAAATAAGAAATAACAAATTTAGGTTTCTTATTTCTGAAACATATTTGAAGAACAAAAAAGGAACAAAATCGTGTTTCTTTTTCTATTTCTTGCTCAGCCCTTTGAACACCGCCTCTCCTCTTGCGAGCGTCTCCACCGTCGTCTTCTCCGGCGCCTCCCATTCTCCAGCGCCAACAGTCGCCTCTGTCTCGAGACCATCCGGCTTCTCCACCGTCGTCCTCTCCGGCGCCGACGATCGCCGCGAGCGTCTCCACTGCGGGTCTCCACCTACGAGTGTCTCCACCTCGCGTGGCTCCCACTCACCAGCGCCGTCTTCTCTGTCTCAAGACCATCCGGCTTCTCCACCGTCGTCCTCTCCGCGCCGACAGCCGCCTCGTCTCAAGACCATCCGGCTTCTCCACCGTCGTCCTCTCCGGCGACAGCTCGCTGCTCCTTCACTGTGTAAACCTACTCACTGCTCCTCCTTCACCGATTGACGAGGGCTTTGGCGAGAGCCACCCCTCGCAGATCTAGGCGATGGCTGGTCGAAGCTCAAGCGTGAGGGCTCGCTCGAGCCAGCGCTTGCCCAAATTTGCGAGGCAGCGTTGCTTGCCAAATCTGCGGCAGCGGCTCGTCTGCTCGCTCGAGATCTGGACCAGCAGGCTTGCCCAGATGAGCAGCTCGCTCGTCGCTGCTCACGCTTGAGCGAGCAGAGCAGCGAGTGTCTACTCGCTTGCTTCTCTGCTTGAGCCAGCAGAGCAGCGAGCCCTGCTCTGCTCGCTCGAGCGTGAGCAGCAGCGAGCGTCAAGGTTTGCTATTGACAGCAAGTATGTTCGTCTAGTTACTGCAGACTGAAATAGTTGGGGACTAGTGTCGTCCACTGCGATCCTTTCCCATTAAGCCAGGTAGGAGTACCCCTCCCGTTGGAACTCACTTGACCATTAGAACTTTTTGACCAAAATCTCGACAAAACGAAGCGAGTTTAGGGTGATTAGTGATGTTTTGAGGCTAATGCATCGTGCTTACATTGAGGAATGCTTTCCGGTTTGAACCCAGAACTCAAGTTCATGAACACATGCCAACTGCTCGACTTTTGCTCGAACGAAGCGTGAAACATGTAGGAACACCAAACTTGAGTATGGGATTTTTAAGTGAATCGTTGTAAAATAAGACAGCTCCAGTATGAAACACATCTATTTAAGCTTGTATGCATCATCTGTGGCTCGAAGGTTGCAATAAATCTCGCTCTGGAACATGTTGGTTAAATCACATACTAACCATTTGATAGAATGTCTGAGAGAATGCCGCAATATCTATGCATGTTAGAGTTCAAGATTAATTCGCGTTTTGTCCTGTATTGGTTGGATTTGGTCTAATATTAGTATTTTCTATGTGTCTCTATGAACCCTTGCGGCTCAACCACATTTTGATCCAATCGGAAGTCGAGGCTTATTCTTTCTGTTAGTCCACACGCATGTCGGGTTTGAGTGAACTAATGTTACTGATTTCTGATGTTTTTTTTTTGACGATTTCTTTGAGTCTGGTGATGAGTTTGAGTCTTGAAAATCGTTAATATTATTCCCCCAGTCCATGCTCACCACACGTTTGACAATGCGTCTAATCCAGCCTAGGTGTTTGCATTACCGATTCCCGGTTGTTCTTGAACACGTATAGGCAGGTTTCACGTGTTATAAACCTCTTGTTGTTTGTTGGTCTTCATTTGCATCATTAGACAAAATCTAGGCATTCCCCTTTTTGTTTCATTTTGTGTTCCTACTATTTGTTTTGCAAATTTTTAACGTGTCTTGGTGGTCTTCGCTGACGAGGAAGTACTCGGAGTCTAAGATATTCTGTTGGGTTGTCTCCCCTGTCCGCACACTGTACATTTGCTGTTTTGTGGTCATAAATAGGGGGGTGTCGGCTGCCAATGGTGGTTGAGATGGGCGGTTTGCACTCCTTCAGAAATACGTGATCTGCAATGAGTTTCCTTGATATTCGTTGTGTTATATTCATTTTCCGTTGGACCCTTGGATACTTTGGCCGCAAATAACGAATGGCTTCGAATGGGCGATGGTGGAAGTAAACGACGAGCTCAGCCGTTGTTTTTGTGACATCCTGAAATTCGACCCCGTTTCGATAAAATGAAATGTGCATTTCGTCGACGTGCCTATAGTTCTTTTTCTCTGAGCTGATCACTCACGAGTTAACTAACCTATTCGGTGAAGCCATTAAGGGATATATCCATGGTAAAATCCCCAAAAGCTACCTAATTGGTTGGATTGACTAAAATCACGTTCGGTCGATTTTAATCATGAAATTTAATTCGGTTTTTGAATCGAATATTCGGACGTGTCACAATTCATTTCTAGGACCGTCTCATCGTCTATCAATTTATTGCCGAGTCCAAATTTCAAGAAAGAAATTATCGGATGAAGATTTGAAGACCAAAAGAAAATAGAAAGGGAAAGGGAAAGAGAAAAGGAAAAGTAGAATAATTGTATTATTTATTTCTTTTCTCTCTCTCTCCCTTTTTCTCTCTTTTTCTTTCTCTCTCTCTCCTCTCCTCTCTCCTTCGTGCGTAGCCTCCCCACCCCACCGCCAAATGCCCCTTGCCAAATTGAAATTGGCTTCTCTTCTCTCTCTCTTCTCTTTACTTTTGACCAGTCAAATCCTCTTATCTCTTCTCTCTCTTATCCCTTCTTCTCTCTCCTCTCTCCTCTCCCTCGTAGCCGACTTCTTCTTCTTCCTTCTTCTTTGTGCGAACCAGAAGCTGAAGAAGACAGAAGCAGCGAGCATCACCGCCAGATGAAGACAGCAGCCGCTCGTCCCGCCGCCGCACCGCCGCCCGCGCCCGTGCTCGCGTCGCTCGCCGCCGTGTGCCGCCAACCCGTCCCTCGCACCCAGGCGTCTCCCCGTGCGTCTCCAGCCGCTGCCCAGCCTCCGCCCAGCCCCTGTTCCGCCGACCAGCTCCATCTCCGGCCACCGTTCGGACCGCCGGAGCTCCCCTTGCCCTCCGCCGGCTTCCCCTCGCCGCCCTAGCCGCCGGACGAGCTTCGTCCAACCAAGAACAGTGACTGGAAAAATGGGTTTCCAGCACTGTTCAAGGCCGTTTTGGGCCGTTTCCCGGCCCCGAACCCGAGCGGTGCTTTGGAGTTTGTCGTTCCTCGCGTCGCCCCGTCGGATTGATCCGACTTGCGTGCGATTTGGTGAGTAATCTCACTAATCTTGGATTAGTTGGCTAATTATGCTTAAGGTTGGTTTAGATTTAATTAATTATGTTTAGGTTGTTAGATTAGAATAAATTAGCAATTATTAGTCAATTGTGATGTGATTTAGATAAATTGATTGTGTAATTAGCAAGTAAACATGGTCTACTATTTATTGGAAGTGTCTCGGGATTTTTTCCGACCCTTAGTGGGCTCCAATTAGGCTTTTCGGGCCTAAGTGGATTTTTTTGTATTTAAATATTAATTTTCGGAATTAAATTAAATAATTATTTATTTTCCGAAAATTCAAGGGAGATGGTTCGGAACCGGAATATTATGAGGATGACTGTGGTGAAGTCCGTTTATTTAATCGGGCTTTAATTTGAGCTAAATGGGATTTTTAATATTAATTATTTAATATTCGAAATTAATTAAATAATTATTTATTTTTCGAAAATTCAACTGAGATGGTCTGGAACCAGAAAATTATGCTGATGACCGTGGTGAAGTCCGTTTATGTAACCGGGCTTTATTTTGAGCTAAATTGAATTTTTAATAATAATTATTTAATTTTCGAAATTAATAAATAAATTAATTATTTTTCGGAAATTAAGATTTTGATGGCCGACGACCGAAATCTCGTGCTGATCGTTGTGGTGCAGTCCGTTTATTTATTTGAGCTCCACGTTGTATGGAATTGAGTAAATTGTGATATTTTAGGGATTTACCCTAAATTGATTGGAATGGATTGAGATTGAATTATCGATTGGTGAATGGCCAAGTATGTTCATTCAGCATTTATAATGCTTTGTTGAGTTAATTTAATTATTTGATTGAGTATTGATTGGTGAATGGCCAAGTATGTTTATTCAAAGATTTATAATGTTTTGTTGAGTTGATTTATTTATTTGATTGAGAAATCGTTGGGCATTGGTTATCGATATTGAAAGTGAACTGTAACCACCGCAAAGAGGACACGTGGCTCGGTGAATTGGAATGTCACCTGGAAAATGCACGTGAGTTCGGTGGTTGAATATGTCACCTTGGCGAAAAGGTTGCTCGAGAGAATGCACGTGGCTCGGAGACTCGGTATGTCGTCCCCGGAGAATGCACGTGGCTCGGTGACAGGATTTGGCATCTAAAGGGACACGTGGTCTCGGCGAATTGATGCATCGCTTTGGTGAGATGCACCTTAGAGAATGCACGTGGGTCCAAAGCATTCGGAATGGCATCTAAAAGGGCACGTGGTCTCGGCGAATTGATGCATTGCTTTGGTGAGATGCACCTAAGAGAATGCACGGCCCGGGCATCTAAAAGGGCACGTGGTCTCGGTGACTTGATGCATCACTTTGGCGAAAAGGTCGCCCGAGAGAATGCACGTGGGCCCAAGGTTCGAGGCACGTGAACTCGGAGACTTGGAAGGTCGTCCCGGGAGAATGCACGTGGCCTAGCTTTTAAATATCCCACAGTGGGGATTGATTTGTTTGGCATGTAATCGACTAGGTCGATGCTTTGATTTGATGTTGTGAATTGATTGATCGAATGGAAATGACCGTGAGTGGTCTTGTTGGAATATAATCGACTAGGTCGATTTGATCGATGCTTCGATCGGTGATATGATTGCTTGGGTGCCTATTATGAATTGTACCGACTTGCGGGTGGGATTAGAGGCCAAGGTAAGTCCTCCGCCCGTGCGTGTTTAGGCAGCTTGTAGTATAATAGTTTATCTAATCGGGCTTAGTGGGGTAGAACTCGCCGAGACGTAGTCTCATCCCGCCTTGGGGAAAACCATTTCGGGACCCCGTGAAGAGCCGAGAAGGAGGAATCCGAGAAGGAAGACTCGGAGGCGAATCTTAAGGAAAAAGATTTTTGGAGGAAGAAGGCAATCTCGAGAGGGGCCTTGAGTACGGCCTAGTTTGTTTAAGTTTCGTCTTCTTTTGAGATCTCCATTTTGATGTGAATAGTTTCGAAGTGGTTTATGGTTTGTATAAAAGTTTGGTTATAAATTTCAATATGAAAATATGGCCCCGCTTTTCTATCCCATCGTTTTATTGTCTGGGATTTTAATCGTTTCCGCATGTGCTAATAAATGAAAGGGTCGGCGATACATTGTCCGGGATATCGCATTATAAAATCGACCAAATAGAAGGATGTGCACATGCCCGAGGATCGGGGCGTGACAGTTTTGCTCATAGTGCTTGGCGTGAGAGAATGGGTTGGGCGTTCGGCGATGGAGGCTTCGGAAGGAACGGCCGATTTCGGGCGTGGGAGGAAATTATCAAAGAAGAAAAAGATAAAAATGGGTGTTAAAAGTTAAAAAGACAAAAGGAAGAAGATGACGCCCGAAGAAGAGAACGTGTAGAGGGGTAGACTAAAGGGGAGGAGAAAAAAAAAAAAAAAGAAAAGAAAAGAAAAAAAAAAAAAGAGAAGAGAGAAAGTGACTCGATGCTCTCCCTCGCTCTGTTTTGTGTTGGTGTTTTATGTGTTGCTTCTCCTCCCCTCCTCCCGAGGGTAGGTCGCGACAACTGGCTAGTGAAAACTTTGTGCCCTACCATGTCATTTTTCATATGCAACCGCATAACTGTCGACTTGTTCATTTAGTGCATTCTTTGTGAATCTATCAGAACAACGTTGTTGGACTTTTTTTGGTAGGAAGGTGTGCCTTCTGGTAGAGAGGATTTTGCTTTGTACCCCGCATTTGGGTGGGAATTTTGGCAGAGGGAGTTTTTCCTAAGAAATGATCAGGACATATAGATGAGAGTTTTTTGGACAATCTATCTCCAGAGAAGTTATATTCTAATTGAGATAAGAGCTGTGAGGAGAAGTTTGTCGATTTCTTTTTTGACAACTTGGGTTGTTCTTGAATATATGAAATTCTTAGAACCCCTTTGGTACTTACTAATCTTTCTCGGCACTTTTATTGGCAATATTCAGCTTGATGGCTCCTGCTTTGCTCGCTCGAGCGTGAGCAGCAGCGAGCGTCTGCTCGCTTGCTTCTCTGCTTGAGCAATTGGTTTAGAATTCATCGAGAATGTCATAGAACTTCTATTATTAAGTGGCTTTAGAATCAATTAGTTCCAAATGAATGTTGGGGATTATACATTATGCGAGATCCTTGGTATCTTATGGCTATAATGCTTCAATTTTTTCTCTTTAAGTTATGGATTTGCATAGAATGAAGGGCGTTGTTTAGTTGTTGCCTTATTGCTTCTTGTCTTGAATTTTTCTTTACTTAAGGTACATCCTCACTCTATCTCAATTAGTTGTCTCCTTCCCAGGTGAACAATACTGGTGTTGGTGGATCCATTATCGACGCTGATGCTTTGAGAACTTCGGTGGATCCATCCAAAGTTTCGCCCTGCCATTGCCAATCCACGAAGACATATTCTTTTTCCCTTGCTCTGTCCGGAATTTGCCAGTCCTTGCCACATAAATCGCAATTTGCTGACTTTGGAAACAATCATCCGCACGCTAAGGTTGGTCTCTCGGCTTCTTTTTTCATTATCTTAATCTTAGAGATCTTATAATTTAGTTGGACTGTTCACAAAATATGATAGGGTATATAGATCCATATAGGTTACCATGCTAATTTTGTGTATGGCGTGTAGTTCTTACGGTTTTATGTTAATGATTTAATTCATAACTCATGTGATGCTCAACCGGTCGAAGATTCAATGGCATTTGAGAGACACTCATTCAATGCAAAGTGGATGGGGTCTCTAACCAATATACTTATCGGTTTATTGGTGGATGAGGTCAAAAAGGGAAACCGCACCTCTTCCACTTTCAACAAAGCGGGGTGGATGAATGTACAGTTTGAACTCAGTAGACAGACATAATTCTGATTTACCATGGTACAGCTGAGGAACAAGGTAAACAAACTGAAAAAACAGTATGGCAGTTTTCACAAACTCATTTCTCAGTCCGGATTTGGTTTGGATAATGTGAACAAAAGAGTTGTTGTCGACAATCTAAGTATATGAGAATCTCATATCAAGGTATTTCTTAACTTTGTGGTCATTTTGATATCATTACAGATGTTAATTTTAAAATGTATGATTATATTGCTGAAATGTCATTATTGTGAAAATTGTAAGATAATGTCGAGTGGACAAGATTAAGGAAGAATGGATTTCCTCAGTATCCTGAGCTCTGTATTATTTTTGGTGGTACATATGCTACTGGGGATCACGCCATAGGATGTGCTAAAGATGTGAACGTGTCGGATGATGATGACAATAGTAATGACAATGTAGGTGGTGACAACAGTGGTCGCGATGCAGATGATGTCAATGCAGGTGGTGACTATGATGGTAGCAATGCAAATGATTTTATTGGACACCACAGTGATGACAGACTTTTTACAACAGACGATACTGGAACTTCAGCTCGTGAAAATCACAAATTGGATAGAACTCCAAATAGTAAGCGGAGAAGAAAGAGTAACCAATCAAGTATTATTGAAACTTGCAGAGCCATACAAGATTTTTTGAAAGTTAGGTCATCAAGTCAATCTGGTGGTGGCTCTGCGAGCTCATGGACTACACAACCACCTGTAGACTCTTTCTCCATATCTACTGTGGTCCAGATTCTACTGAGTATGCCCGAGATAGAGCAAGATGTTTACAATAAAGCAGTGGAACAAACATGCGTCGATTGTGAATGGAGGGAGGCTTTCATTACATCCACACCTGCAAGGAGGATTGGCCTTCTTCAATTCCTTTAGTAGATGTTTGGAAATATATTATGAATTACATGGAGTTTCATTAGACTGTATAACTTATATTATCTATTAATCTTTAGTTTATTCAAATATAATTAGTGTTGAGACTCTTGTACTTATATGTAATGGCATATCTTATTGAGATTGTATGACTTATGTTATTGATTGTTATTGGGATGTGTTTTCAAAATCTATATTGATGTTTTGGTCATTTTTATGATTGTATAGGTATTATGGAAGGGGGATCAAATAGTGTGTCTAATGAGCAAGTACAACCAGTTGAACAATTCTCAAGTGATGATATTAACATATTGGTAGCGTGGTTCTGCTTAGCTGCGATGGACACGTCCTTGCATACGAGAGAACCTATTAGGGACAATCAATTATCAAGAGGAGAATGGATAAGGGAGATTGTTCATGGACATTCAAATAGGATATATCAAGCATTTAGGATGGAGAGACATGTTTTTCTGAATTTATGTGACTTAATGAGGGTAAGGGGTTGGTTGAAAGATAGTCAATTTGTTCAAATAGATGAACAAGTTGGGATATTTTTAAGTGTGGTTACTCACAATAACTCAAATAGAGATTTATGTGAGAGATTCCAACATTCAGGAGAAACGATTAGCAAGTATTTCAACAAAGTGTTGGAAGCAATGATCAAACTTTCAAAGGAGATAATCAAACCATCGTCATTTGACATCATTCCACAAGAAATTCTTATTGATCCTAGTCATAAACGCTACTTTAAGGTATGATTTTTATATTGATTTTATACCGTCAAATACATGTAGTTGATAACCTTATATGATATTAGATTGTTAATATATTGACATGGCTGCGTAGGTGCTATGGATGGCACCCATATAGATGCTACTGTTCCTATGTCTCAGCAGATTCCATTTAGAGGTAGGAGTGGGAGAACAACCGAGAATGTGCTGTGTATTTGCTCTTTTGATATGAAATTTACTTTCGTGTATGCTGGATGGGAAGGATCTGCCAATGATTGTCGAGTGCTTTTAGCAAAGTAACTCGAAAATCCTCAACCGCAATTTCCCGACCACCACCTCGGTATTTACTTTGTTTATGAAGACAATTTTATGATTATATATTATGGTTCAATATCACAACAAATTTATATATATCATGTTATAGGAAATATTACATGGTAGATTCAGGTTATGCAGCACTTCCAGGATTTTTAACTCCATTTAGAGGCGATCGGTATCATCTAAGCGAGTATAGAGGGAATGGGGGACGACCAAGGACAACAAGATAATTGTTCAACAAGAAGCACTTTTCACTAAGAAATGTAATTGAGAGGTCATTTGGGGCATTAAAGAATCGCTTCACCATTTTGAGACAGATACCTCAATTTACAATTCGGAAGCAAGCACTTGTTGTAATTGCTTGTTGTGCTCTCCATAATTACATCCGTGATCAAGATGCGATGGATAGAAACTTTTCCCTATATGGAGATCCGAAGTATCCATGCGAACCTACAGAAGTGGAGGTTGCAGATGATACATTGCATGATGCACCTGGAATAAACATGCTTAGGACAATGATTGCAAATAAAATGGCGAGGGATCATAATATACCTGAGATTTCATGATTTTGTGTTTCCGACTTTTGTAATTTTGTTTTTAAGTATTCACTTATCAAATTCAATGTGATGAAGTTGAACAATGAACTATATTACTTCATTATTGTGATGTTATGTATGAAAGGGTCTATATAGAGATCTATAAGATACTCTTATTGTACAAATTTTACTTACGAAATTTTGTTCCAAGTATGCACATGATCATGTTCAAAATGTTTGTCTTCACCTACCATGAACAAAATTAAATTGATGAGCATTTCATTAGAGTGATAATGCAATACCAAGTTTACACTTTATTGAAAAAAAAGGCATGTGAGAAAAATTTGGTACAAAGTTTATTTATAAAATTTTCTTCAAAGTATGCACTTATAACCATGTTCAGAATGTTTAACTTTACTCACCATAAACAAAATTAAATTGATAAGCATTTTATGATAATGAGAATTCGAAACCAAGTTTACACTTTATTTATAAAAAAAAACAATTGGGAAAATTTTGGTACAAACTTAAAAAATTTTCTTCCAAGTAAGCAAATATGATCAAGTTTAGAATGTTTGTTTTAACTTAATATGAACAAAATTAAATTGATGAGCATTTCATGAGAATGATAATTCAATACCAAGTTTACACTTTATTTAAAAAAAAAGAACAATTGAAAAAAAATTGTAACAGAAATTTTGTACATTACCAAATGTGTTTATGTTCTTTTTCTATTTCAGAAAAGAAATTTTTTGCAGTTATCAAAACGTGTTTTATTCTTTTTCTATTCCGGAAACATAAATTTTATGCGATTACCAAACGCGTTTTTTGTTCAGAAATTATTCCCTTGGAACAGTAAACACTTTTTTCTATTTCTGTTTCCTGGAACAATTTTTAAACAGAAACATTACCAAATGCACCATAAGCTGCATCATCCTTCCAGAAACACATTAGAGCGCTCGAAAACGTTCCTAAGGGGGAAGATCCTCTCTTAAGATGAGTGCATGGGAAACCACAGTTGCGAAGTCGATGAGGAGAAACATGTGATACAGTAGTAAGGTTGTATCATATCTGGAGGGTGTGAATAACACATTTTATTGTTCATCTTTTGTTTTGGCTTTTGCATGTGTTTAAGTAGCTGTGGAATAGCACCGTGAAGTGCGCAGAGAATCATATTAAAATCTTGGGAGTCTGTAACGTTAATTCGTTTAACACCGTCACCCAATAGTGTATACCTATCGTCGCCTATAGAAGCTGGGCCATCTGTATGTCTTCCCACCAGTCACATGGAAAATGAGTTTCAGTTTCACTTCGACTGCTTTGAGCTGAGAAATCCGCCGCCAACACCTGCTCTCCATCCTGTATTCCCTCCCTCACCTACCCCTCTTTCCGTGAACTTTTTCTTCCCCTGTATATTAAGAGTCCCACCCCGCATCCTCCTCACAGCCACCGGCACCATTCACAAACCAAAGCCACCGTCCCCTCGCTTCCGGAAACCATGGGCAAGCAAAACGACGGCATTACTCCCGTCTCTGACGAATTCAAGCTCGTCGGCTTCTCCAACTTCGTCCGGTCCAACCCTCGGTCCGACCGCTTCCCTGTCCGCTGCTTCCATCACGTCGAGTTCTGGTGCACCGACGCCACCAACGCCTCCCACCGCTTCTCCTGGGGCCTTGGCATGCCCATTGTCGCCAAGTCTGACCTCTCCACCGGCAATGCCACCCATGCCTCCTATCTTTGCCGCTCCGGTGACCTCTGCTTCCTCTTCACCGCCCCCTACTCCCCCTCCATCGCCACCTCCGAAGGCCTTAACCCCTCCTCCACCGCTTCCCTTCCCTCCTTCTCCTACTCTGCCTGTGTTGCCTTTGCTGTCAAGCACGGCCTCGCCGTCCGGGCCATTGCCATCGAGGTCGAGGATGCTGATGCTGCCTTCCATATTAGCGTCGCCCAAGGTGCCAGGCCAGTCTCCTCACCAGTCGTCCTCGATGGCACCGCCACCATTGCCGAGGTCCACCTCTATGGCGACGTCGTCCTCCGCTACGTCAGCTACAAAACCCCGACCTCCGATCACGACAACTCCTCCCCAGACTCGTGGTTTCTGCCTCGGTTCAAGCCGACAGACGAGGTCTCCTCCTTCCCTCTAGACTTCGGAATCCGGAGGCTCGACCATGCCCCTGGGAACGTCCCCGAGCTCGGCCCGGCAGTCTCATATGTGAAGCGATTCACTGGCTTCCATGAGTTAGCTGAGTTCACCAAGGATGAAGTCGGGACTGATGAGAGCGGGCTCAACTCGGTCATGCTGGCAAACAACAACGAGATGGTCATCCTGCCGATGAGTGAGCCAGTGTTTGGGACGAAGAGGAGGAGCCAAATCCAGACATTCCTGGACCACAACGAGGGCCCAGGGGTGCAACATCTGGCACTGATGAGCGAGGACATCTTCAGGACGCTAAGGGAGATGAGGAAGCGGAGCACCGTCGGCGGGTTCGAGTTCATGCCGCCACCACCGCCCACATATTACCGGAACCTGAAAGGCCGAGTAGGGGACGTGTTGACGGACGAGCAGATCGAGGAGTGCGAGGAGCTGGGGATTATGGTGGACAGGGACGACGAGGGGACACTGCTCCAGATCTTCACTAAGCCTGTGGGCGATAGGTATGGGATCCATTTCATGCCAGGCTCTCTTTTAGCTACGATCGTTTACCGAAAACTTTTGATGACACTTTAGATAGGAATAACCATGACATGCATGAACTTGATGGAATAGTCCCTCGGTTATATTAGTTAGCCAAGTTTTCCAAGTCCCTTTTTTATTGTATTTCGTTGAATTTGTCACCCTAACTTGATATTAGGAGCAAAAAAATTGCCATAGGTTACTGTTTCATGTGAAGATCAACTTGAGTGATGGCATACGTTATCGATCTTTTCCAAGGCCAAAGTGTCTGTTGGCCCTCCTTTGATGTTGTTTATCTGGTTTCTCTTGCTGCCCTGCCGCGCAGGCCAACCCTATTCTTAGAGATCATACAGAGACTGGGGTGCATGCTCAAGGACGATCACAGAAAACTGTATCAGAAGGGGGGCTGCGGAGGGTTCGGTAAGGGCAACCTCTCGGAGCTCTTCAAGTCGGTTGAGGAGTACGAGAAGACACTCGAAGGCCGACGAGTTGCCGGCCTGGCCTCCGCCTGAATGGCTGCATGTGGCCATATCTTTCCTTAAGTGTGGGCATTGTTTGTCGCTGTATGTTTGAGCGCTGGTGCATGTTAAAATAAAGGCTCTTAGCTGATGGAGTCGGATGCGTTTGCCCATCGTCGATTTGTATTCACGGAAACTTTTGTCTGTTGCCGTGTTTTCGTCCTGGTGTGAGTCCGTGTTTCACGATGAAATAAGGAAGGACGATACGGCTTTGATAAATTAGGCGGCGGTTGATTGAGCGATCTCATATTTTGTCCTTGTAGTGCCATATTTTTAGTAAGTGGGGCCATATCTTATATGCTAAGCATACCATGATTGATATATAAGGTCAATATGTTGGGTGATGTGATATTTATTAAAATGCACACTTTATGATTTATTGCATCACTTAATATATCAATTTTCTAGATCGTATAGCCAACCTAACGAATGTCTGTTTCATATACCTATGGGGATATATGTGCTCGACATGAATTGAAGTAATCATGGGACAACAAAATTCACTAATCAACATGTAGTTTAGTATAAGAGGCCTACGAATTTGCAAAGTACGTGTAAAACTCTTTTAAGAGTAATCATGACTTGTTTTTAACCTAGTCTCGTGCAACCTTGTCGTAAAAAAAGTGACTCTTGTACCTTCTATTCTTGAATACAATATCAGAATTGTGTTTTTGCTTCAGGTTCTATTTTAAGTTGAGTCTCGGGTTAAGTCATGATAGACATACATCTTACCCGTTTGGGTTGGGTCGGGTATTAGTAGGAACCCCGACATAAGAAAGAGCTCGAGCAATTTAGGAGCTTACCAGGACTTGTATCACCTCTCAGATATATGATCTAAGACTACCGGTTTGGCTATTTGCAGAATTTGCGCAGCTAATTAATTCATACCGCCCCGATGAGGGCAAAAATGAGGACCGTGAACTGCAAGTCGCATACCCTTTGATTCATGGAACTCTTTTTTTCTCCTCTTATTATATTTCTAACAACCCTAACTCATGCGGTGTTTCACGTGACATCAACCCTAACAAATTCGATTCCTCGAACTCCAAAGGACAGTTATGGAGCAACGCCTCTGCATACTGCTTGAAATGTCTGCCTATCATTCCTGGCGGCCATCTGGCCTTCCTCGGTTGCACTGAACAAAAGCTTTTCACGACCACTGGCTGGATCGTTCTCGAGTTCTTCGTCCGTGAGTGCCTCGAACATGGGGTGGTTTTCCAAACGGCCTTTCATCCATTCTCTCAAGTTCTTCAACATCTGTGATAGCGTTGAAGAAAACTAAATACAGAAGCAAATGAAGCTGAACGAGAAGAGAGCGTTCTGTGGAGCTCATCTTCGTCTTTCTTTTTCACTGATCTTTTTCCATCTGAGAGCACGATCTCATCTGTTTTGTTTTTACAAGCTTTTATATAACAATAGAGGAAAAACTTCTAGATCTAAACCAACCACTCCTTGAATGACAGCTCAGCACACACACATAACAGAAAGAAAAAGAGCTCAAGCATATGTGTACAGGAAATAACTCTGCTGAGGCAAACGACGTAGCTTTACACTGCTCCTTCTTTGCGCCAATCCTCTGTTTCCTCTGTTCTAGTTGACTTTCGTTGCTGAGTTTCTTCTTCTTGCTGCTTCCTTTTAAGCATTTGCAGCGTTGCATTCTCAACATCCCCCCGCAAACTGGGTGTGGATTTTAATCCTAGACCCAGTTTGGTGCGTATGATGCAGTGGTCCCGTATGGATAGTGCTTTAGTACAAATATCAGCAATTTGGTAGTTGTTGGGAACATATCGTACACTCAGAGAACCAAGAGCTACTTTCTCACGAACAAAATGGAAATCAATTTCGATATGTTTTGTCCTGGCATGTAGTACAGGGTTAGACGTAAGAGAGATTGCTGATTGGTTATCACAGAAGATTACCGTAGGTGAAGCTAACGAGATGCCAATGTCCCGAAGAACAAAACTTATCCATGTGAGCTCAGCAGTAGTAGAAGCCAGCGCTCTATACTCTGCTTCTGTGGATGATCGAGATACGGTGGTTTGTTTCTTTGCTGACCAGGAGATGATGTTGGACCCAAGATAAGTACAGAATCCAGTTGTAGAACGCCTTGTTTCAACACAACCAGCCCAATCAGCATCTGAAAACCCATAAAGCTTCAAGGAACTGTTGGAGTGAAGGAAAAGTCCCAAGTTTATAGTTCCTTTAACATAGCGAAGAACTCGTTTTAATCTGTTAAAGTCACCAACTGTAGGGTTCTGCATTTTCTGACAAAGCATATTGGTAGCATAGGCAATATCTGGTCTTGTTATTGTCAAATACTGGAGACCCCCAACTAAGCTGCGGTACTCAAGTGGTCGATCAAGATAGACTTCATCATCAGAGGAATATGATAGTTTCGAGAGGCAAAGTGGTGTTGATATGGGTTTACATTCCTTCATGTTTGCTCTCTCAAGAAGATCAACAGCATACTTTGTTTGACAAAGAAAGAGTTCTTCGGGTGTGTGTTTTTGCCTCAATGCCCAAAAAATAATGAATACATCCTAAGTCCTTCATGTGAAACGTTGAACTTAGAGATGTAATCGGTTGTGTAAGTAAAAGATCGAATTACTGTCAACGGGATATCATCTACATAAAGGAGGAGTAAAATTGTGTCTTGCCCCTTATGAAACACAAAGAGTGAAGGATCTGTAGTGCTACAAAAGAAACCCGATTCAAGTAGGAAATTACTAAACTTCTCAAACCATGCGCGTGGCGCTTGTCGTAGACCGTAAAGAGACTTTTGGAGTAGGCAGACATGATTAGAAAGAGTAGGATGGGCAAACCCAGGGGGTTGCTCCATATAGACAGTCTCTTTCAATGTGCCGTGTAAGAAGGCATTTTTGACGTCGAGTTGATGTATCGACCACCTCTTTACCATGGCAACTGAGAGAACGATCCGAATTGTTGCTTGTTTGATGATTGGACTAAATGTCTCAAGGAAATCAATTCCTTCCTCCCGGTGGAATCCCTTTGCTACCAATCTTGCTTTCAACTTGTCAAGGCGCCATCCGGTGCCGTTTAGTTTTAAAACCCACTTGCACCCTATCACATGCATATGATCAGTTCTTGGAACCAATGTCCAGGTTTGGTTTTCATGAAGTGCATTCATTTCTTCGGTCATTGCTCTATGCCACCCCTCATGAGCTAATGCAGATTTGATTGTCTTTGGTTCTGCAGGTACATGATATTCAGCTAGACAAGCATACTTAGGATTTGGTTTCACAAGACCTGACTTGGACCGGGTTTGCATGGAGTGTATTGATGTTCCAGTTGAAATAGTGGGCTGTAAAGCTTGTCTGTCTTGATTCTGGTAGTTGTCAACTGGTATTGCAGTTGGTTGACTAGTTGCACCATCTCCACTTATCTCTAAGATAGTTGATGCATCTGTTATAGGTGGTGAAGATGGTGAAGGTGGTGAAGGTGGATCTGATGATGTTTGGGACTTCTCAATGGTGGTGTTTGGGGCATGCATCTGTTTGTGTTCAAGCAACTCATGTTCTTGTAAAAATCCTGCATTAGTCTCGCGGAATCTTCCTCACTCGTTCGCTGTGGTTGAATCTAGAAATTCAACTTCTTCGACCCATTTCTTGTACAAAAAGTATAATGTGGAAACACCGCATTTAGCTTCTTAGCAAAAGGGAAAAAGCTCTCATCGAATGTGACATTTCGGCTAATATAAACTCTGCCATCCGAAGGTACAAGACACCTATACCCTTTATGTTTATCACTGTAGCCGAGAAACACACAAGTGAGTGAGCGAGGATCAAACTTGTGTTGTGTATATGATCTAAGACAAGGATAGCAAGCACTCCCAAAGACACGTAAATGTTCATAGTTTGGTTTATGCTTGAAAAGCTTACTATATGGAGACTCCATCTGTAAATTTGGAGCAGGAAGCAGGTTTATAATATAAGTTGCAGTCAAGAAGGCATCCACCCAGTAAATCAATGGGACTCTTGCATGAAACAACATTGATAATCCAAGTTCCACCACATGCCTATGCTTCCGTTCTGAAATCCCATTTTGTTCTGGAGTATGTGGACATGACATGTAGTTTTTGATTCCACAAGCTTTTAGATGATTCTGAAACTTATTGCTGGAAAATTCGCCCCCACCATCACATTGAAACACTTTAATTTTTCGATCAAACTGATTTTCCACATATACTGAACAGGGATGAAGATATCATAGAAATCTGACTTCAATCTCATTGGATAAACCCAACTATAACGAGAAAAGTTATCTATAAAGAGAACATAGTATCTGAACCCTTGAACTGAACTCACTGGAGATGGTCCCCAAACATCACAATGTATCCTTTCCAAAGGAAAATTTGTTTCAGATTCAGATAATGGAAAAGCTAGCTTAGTACTTTTTACTATTTGACAGCTCCTACACATAGCTTGAGTCGTCTTATTGCAGTAGATTAGCTTCTGATTCTGAAGAAACTTTAAGGTCTGAAAATTAGTGTGAGCTAGCCGCTGGTGCCACACTTCTTCTGCAACTGCTTTATGTCTTTGAGTGAAAAGGGCCTTGGTGGTTTGCTGGTCCACTTTGTAGAGACCCCCAACTTTCCTTCCAAGCAGCATTGTTGTATTGGTTTGATGGTCCTTAACATAAACACCATATTTGTCAAAAACAAAGGAGCAAGGATAGTCATCGGTTAGCTTAGAAACCGAAAGCAGATTTTTCCTTATTTCTGGAACCACTAACACATCATTAAGGGGTAACACATCACATTCAGTGTGTAAAAACGCATTTCAGTGAAGGTAATAGGAAGACAGACCCATCGCCTATCATTCGTATCCGAGCCAATATACTTTGATGAGTTGGAAACAATACCCGGATTAGGTTATATGAGCCGAAGCACCGTGTCCGGATACCATGCACTCCCTTTCGGATCTTCGAGATGTACTTCTTTGCAAGAGCTGTTGGAATGTCTTGGTCTTGGAAGGAATTATCAAAGCGATACCAACACCGAAGTGCATCGTGTCCCGGTCGTTTGCGATTTGACATGTCACTCTTGCTCCTCCTGTTGCTTTCTCCTCTTGACTATTTTTAAGTGGAGAGTTAAGGGGAGGATATGACTTAACTTCTTGATATCTTTGTGGAGCACCTGCATAAGGCCGAAATCCTTGGCCAGACTTACTCATTTGTGGTTTATAAGTCTGAACCTCTTGTTCGTGGTTTGAGTCATAGGCTCTATAACTTTGATTTCTTCCATAACCACGACCTCGAATATTAAAACTTCGATCACCCCTGCCATAACCAAATCCACTTCTATTTCCATAAAACCTGTTGTTTCCTCTCTGTCCTACGAAGGCAAGACTTGATTGAACTGTCTCACTATCCATATTCTGATTCCCTTCAACATTCCTCTGCCCATAATAGGCAAAGTTTGGATTATATTGGTTTGAGGAGTAATTTTGCAACCTTGTTTCAAATCTCTCCAGATTGCGAAATAACTTCATCATAATCCGGTTGAGGTTTCAAACAATACATTGTTGTTCGAAAATTCTCATACTCCGATCCTAACCCTTCCAAGACTCTGAACACTTTTGTTATGTCATCCAAAGGCTTACCTATTGCGTTCAACTGGTCGCAAATCAGTTTATATTCTCTCAAGTATTCAGATAATGGCCTACTTCGTTTTTGACATGCTTGAAGTTTCCCTCTTAGCTTGAATTCTCTAGCTACAGACTTCTGTGTAAATTGGTTCAACAAAGTTTGCCATACCTCACAAGATGTTTCCAATCCAATAATCAGCCCCAGGATATTCTCAGATACTGCTCCACTGATCCACGAGGAAATTAGCTGATCGGTTATGATCCAATCTGCATAATCAGGGTTTGGTTCTTCAACCATCTTACCGTCGACATCTACTCGTATCTTCTGTGATGGTGGAGAAATCTCACCATTGACAAACCCAAACAGCTCCCGACTCGAAGAAATCGAGAAACCGAGCTTGCCAAAGAAGAAAATTATCTTCAGTGAGCTTAATCGTGACAAAATTGCTCAAGTTTACGTGAATAGGAAAAGGAAATTTGAGAGTTCTTGCAGCCATGAATCAATGCGTATTTCAGAGAAGCACGGCTGAGATCTGAAACCCCGGGACGAAGAAGTTCGTGCGGCTCTACACTTTCAGCACGCTGGAGGAAGCGGCGCGTGCTTTCGAGCGACTGTAACCGAAGAGAATCGCTTCCTTTGTCCCCTCAAATTCTCGCCGGACCACCTCTTCTACCGTAAACGATGTCCTTTGGAAAGCTCGCCTGCAACTATACCATCTTGATCCTCCATGACGACAACATCTCGTCACCACGGAGACGATCGTTACTCGATGAAGGCCGCGAGCGTCACCGTCGAACTCACGGCTGCTTGTCGCGATCATCGTGCTCTCAGAGAAGTGGCTCGATACCATGAAGAAAACTAAATACGAAGCAAATGAAGCTGAACGAGAAGAGAGCGTTCGTGGAGCTCATCTTCGTCTTTCTTTTCACTTGATCTTTTTCCATCCGAGAGCACGATCTCATCTGTTTTGTTTTTACAAGCTTTTATATAACAATAGAGGAAAACTTCTAGATCTAAACCAACCACTCCTTGAATGACAGCTCAGCACACACACATAACGTAAAGAAAAAAGAGCTCAAGCATATGTGTACAGGAAATAACTTCTGCGAGGCAAACGACGTAGCTTTACACTTGCTCCTTCTTTGCGCCAATCCTCTGTTTCCTCTGTTCTAGTTGACTTTCGTTGCTGAGTTTCTTCTTCTTGCTGCTTCCTTTTAAGCATTTGCAGCGTTGCATTCTCAACAAGCGTAAGTTGTGCCACCGACAGCCAGAGTATATGCATGCTCGTCTAACAAGTGAGGGCCGATCCCCCAGCGTCGGTGATTTTTTCTCTTTGACCGGGATTGGTCGCCCTCAATCACATGTTCGGTCACCCTGTCCCTAATTTCCATCCCGATCATGAGTTTGTGGGTGTTTCGTGGGCAATCTTCAAAAAGTTACGGATAAAAAGCCTTTCAAAGTGTGGATCCAGTTGGAAACACGAAAGAGTGTGAAGGGTCATTTATTGATTCTTGGATGGAAAACACGAATTGACGAGAAAGTAAAAATATGGAGATAGGATCACGAAAGAGTGTGAAGGGTCATTTATTGATTCTTGGATGGAAAACACGAATTGACGAGAAAGTAAAAATATGGAGATAGGATCAGGTCAGTCCTTCATGCTATCCAAGCCTATTGGGCGAGTGTTTTTATTTTACTTATAGCTGTGTTGGACCAGATTGAGAAAGTCCTCAGACAATTTCTATGGAAATGCCCATAATTGGGTAGAGGGGGTCCTAGGGTTGCCTGGGATGATGTGTGCCTTCCAAAAGAGAAGGGAGGCGGTATCCGAAGGCATCGGGATTGCAACAAGGCCGCCATGCTGAAACGTATCTAGCTTTTGTTTTCAAACAATGAAGCATTTTGATGCAAGTGGATTCATTCCACGTTTTTAAAAACAAGGAACTTTTGGGTTGCTAAAAAACCCACCTTTTGTTCTTGGGCTTGGAAGAAAATCCTATCTTTCAAGTGCGAGGTCCAAAATGCTTTCTTTTGGAGAATTGGGAATGGCCTCCTAGCCTCTGTTTGGTTTGACAACTAGCACCCTAAGGGTCCCCTAAACTTAATCTTTTCGGACTCGATTATCTATAGTTCTGAACTTTCTAGGCAGGCAACAGTGGCAGATTTTTCTTTGATGCTGGGCAGCTTCTTCGGTTGGTGCTTGAATCGTGGGAGCACCCCCTCCCAAGCCTATCTCAAAACTCAGATTGTTTTTGCTGGAGGGAGAGTTCATCAAGCCGGTTCACTGTTGCTACGGCTTGGGAGACCTTCAGGCGGATGAGGACTCAGGTCCATTGGCATGCATTCGCTTGGAACAATGCAATTACACCACGGTATCAAGTAAACCTTTGGGTTATGGCCAGGCGCAGGCTTCCCACCCAAGCGCTTTTATTGTCTTATGGCAAAATAGATAGTGGTTCTTGTGTTTTCTACAGTGATATACTTGATTCTATTGACCATCTATTTTTTGGGTGTCGTGTCATGACCAGGCTTGCTTTCTTTTGGGCGGCTAGATGTAATCTGCCTTGGCATAACAGGTCTTGGGAGGAGAATCTCCGTTGGGCCGCCGGCAAGGAATTTTATAAGTGCATAGCCCTTTTTTCCTTTGAAGCGTCGTGTCATATTATTTGGAAAAACAGGAATAGCATTATTTTAAGATAATAGCCACTTGTCATCCCGGCTATGAAGAACCATCTTTTTAAAGTGGTTAGAGATAAGGCTATCAGTTTTAGGAACATGGAAGATAACTTTAGGAATAGAAGGTTGCAGTGGAGTTGGGGCATTGACCCGATCATCTTCTCTGGGGACCCTTAGTCGCCTTCCTACTTTCAATTGGTGCGTGTTTTTTACTCGGGCCTTGGGTTCTACGACTTTCGCTAGTATGTGCAGATTGTTTCTCTTCCCTAGCCGATGGCATTTTGTATCTGGAGACCGGTTGTTCACGCTGTGCTTTTCTCTTGCTCCTTTGTGTTTGCTGTATTTTGGTTGCCGCGGCTAGTGGCTTTTACATCCCGGCATCTTTCCACTCATAATGATTTTGTCATCTTGAGTGTAAGTTTTAATGCCGTGATCTTTTGTACAGTTGGTCATTGCTCAATATAATTATTGCCTTTTACCCAAAAAAAAATAATAATATGGAGATTGGAGGCCAGCCATGTGTAAAGAAATGCAAAAATAAAGGAGAAGCAGAATTGAACAACCAGTGTTCATTGCTTAATTGGCCGTTTCTGCTATAAACGACGATTCATTTATGTCAACAATGATTACAAAGGAAGTCCCCACTACTTCGATCGTCATTACTTTTATGCTCTTTACGCCCAACAACAGTAGTTACTTCTGCAGCTTGTGGCTCCACTTTCTAGCGATTTATAACAGCCATGCCTCTCAGCCTCCACTGTTAATGGCTTCCGAGTTCTATGGCTCCATGATTTGATGATTACGTTCGCATTATAGCTGTGCTGATCTGCACGGCTGCACTCAAGATTGTCTGCTCCCCGACTTATATAACTGCCTTTCTTACAATTCATTGCAAGTCACTTCAGCTTTGACTCTCTTATCGACCTGACCGAACCTCATTAACAGATACGTCTCAGAACTTTAGTAATTTTCCTTTGCGTTGCCATCGCACGTGCTAGATATCTTGTCGATCATCCATACCCGTCAGACTAGGAACTCTCAACACGCGGCAAATTCTATCTCCATACCCGTCAGACTAGGAACTCTCAACACTCGGCAAATTCTATCTCCGCTGTGTCTTACTTGGTCTTGTTGCGACCTTCCAACAATGAATCACCATAGAAAGCTAATGGATTACTAGGCGGGCATAAATGGGGATAAATGGTTACTCGTTAAAGAGATGGTACATTGTCTAGTGCGGACTCCTAGCTTATATTAATCGCAACTTTGGAATTTGAATTATGTATCTTTAAACATGCAATTTGAATTATTTTGGAGTCGCCACTAATCTATTATGACAATTAAAAATCCAACTAACATTTCATTCTTACTAATCAAAGATTTTGTGTATGGAGAATTGTTTACGCTACATTATTTTTACGCATTTCAGTACTTTTTCTCTTTATTTCAAGGGTTAATACCCTAAAAAACCCTAAACTGGTACACTTGTGACAAATTTACTCCAAACTATTTTTTTGATCACTAAAAATCCCAAACTGGTATACCTTTGACAAATTTACCCTAAATTGATATACTTATGACAAATTTACCTTATGTCAGTTTTCGTTAAATTTTAATTAAGTTAAATGACACGTGATAATTAACTAGTATACTAAATTTGAGATTTTACACTTCGTCTGTCACAGTTTACAATTTTTGTGATTCTTTTGTAGTATTTATCCAATTTAGCGGAGGGTATAATTGTCACAAATTTACCAGTTTGAGGTTTTTTATGATCGAATAAATTAGTTTGGGGTAAGTTTGTTATAAATGTACAAATTTAGGGTTTTTTATGGTCAGTCGAGGTAAATTTGTCACATATGTACTGGTTTAGGATTTTTTATAGTCAAAAAAATAGTTTTGGGTAAATTTGTCACAAATGTACTAGTGTTAGGGTTTTTCAGGGTATTAACCCTTATTTCAAAGATGTTTTGCAAATAGTCTTTGTCAATCTTAAGGAAAACGTCCAAAATAAGAACCTGAAGTGTCCACATTTTCTTAAATAAGAATTTGAAGTGACCATGATAGTTTCAAATTAGGGTTTAATGTCGTCAACCGGCTAAAATTTCTTGCTGATCAACGACATTTTCATCCAAAGACAATTGTAACCTAAATTTTAGTTAAATTATATTAAAAGTTCAAGAAAACTAAAAGTTTTAAGAAAAGAAAAAGAAATACAGGCAGGAGGGCTGGCTGGCCGCCGCCCCACCGTTGGTGGGGAGTAAGCTATGTTCTGTGGGGTCGCCGGCCTCGCCAAAACAGGAGGGAGGCTATGGCTAAGTCAACATATTAGCTCTCTCGTCATAAAAAAGAAGAAGAAGATATTGTCCTCTCATTATTTCCATATAATTAAAATATCCAAGGATAATAACGTTATTCCCTCCAATTTTGATGAAACATTGTAATCTTTCCTAGTTTGGCACTGACCATGAGCTCTCCAGGTGATTTTAGGGCATGTAGGGTATTTAATGGGCTTGGCCAAACTTTGCGCTTTTGCAGGCTTAGTCTAGATATTTTAATTAAGTTCAGAACCTCTCTGCTTAAACCCATTTAGCTCTAGTCCAACCTCGATGTTTTTCACGAGGGTCTTCCCGACACTCGCTCTCCCCTCCCCTGCCCCTTCATATATTCACAGTCCCACCCCGCTCCTGGTCACGGATGCCATTTACAAACCAAATCCACCGACCCTCGCTTCCGCAAAACCATGGGCAAGCAAAACGACGGCGTTACTAACGGCTCCGACGACTTCAAGCTCGTCGGCTTCTCCAACTTTGTCGGGTCCAACCCCCGGTCCGACCGCTTCCCTGCCCGCCACTTCCACCACGTCGAGTTCTGGTGCACCGACGCCACCAGCGCCTCTCGCCGCTTCTCTTGGGGCCTTGGCATGCCTGTTGTCGCAAAGTCCGACCTCTCCACTGGCAACGCCACTCATGCCTCCTATCTCTGCCGCTCTGGCGACCTCTGCCTCCTCTTCACTGCTCCCTATTCCCCATCCATTGCCACCTCTGACGGCCTCGAACCCTCCTCCATGGCATCCCTCCCCTCATTTTCCTATTCCGCCTGTGTCGCCTTTGCTACCAAGCACGGGCTAGGCGTCCGTGCCATCGCCGTCGAGGTTGAGGATGCCGCCGGTGCCTTCCACATTAGCATCACCCATGGTGCAAGGCCAGTCTCCCCGCCGGTCGTCCTCGATGGCGCCGCCACCATCGCTGAGGTCCACCTTTATGGTGACGTCGTTCTCCGCTATGTCAGCTACAAAACCCCGGCCTCCAATCGCAACAACTCCTCTCCAGACTCCTGGTTCCTGCCTCGGTTCAAGCCGTTGGACGAGGTCTCCTCCTTCCCGCTAGACTTTGGAATCCGGAGGCTCGACCATGTCGTCGGGAGCGTCCATAAGCTCAGCCCGGTGGTCTCATACTTGAAGAGGTTCACCGGCTTCCATGAGTTCGCTGAGTTCACCAAGGACGACATCGGGACTGATGAGAGTGGGCTCAACTCGGTCACGCTGGCGAACAACGATGAGACGGTCCTCCTGCCGACGACCGAGCCAGTGTTCGGGACGAAGAGGAGGAGCCCAATCCAGACATACCTGGAGCACAACGAGGGCCCGGGGGTGCAGCATCTGGCGCTGATGAGCGAGGACATCTTCTGGACGCTGAAGGAGATGAGGAAGCAGAGCGCCGTTGGTGGGTTCGAGTTCATGCCACCACCGCCGCCCACGTATTACCGGAACCTGAAGGGCCGAGTAGGGGACGTGTTGACGGACGAGCAGATCAAGGAGTGCAAGGAGCTGGGGATTATGGTGGACAGGGACGACGAGGGGACACTGCTCCAGATATTCACTAAGCCTGTGGGTGATAGGTACGTGATCTATTTCATGCAGGCTCTCTCTTTTGGCTACGATCGTCTATCGAAATTTTTTTATGACACTTTAGATAGGAATAACCGTGAAATGCATGCACTTCATAGAATTGTCCCTCAGTTATATTAGTTACCCAAGTTACTCAAAGTCCTAACTTTTTTCTTGGATTTTCGGTCGAATTTGCTACTCTAACTTGACATCGGGAGCCCAGAATCGCCATTTATTTACCGTTTTAAGTGAGGATGAACTTGAGTAATGGTACATGACATGGATCTTTTCTAAGGCTAAAGTATCTGTTGGTCCTCCCTTGATGTGGTTCATCGGTTTTCTCTTGCTGCCGTAATGTGCAGGCCAACCATATTCATAGAGATCATACAGAGAGTGGGGTGCATGCTCACAGACGATCACGGAAAATTGTATCAGAAGGGCGCGTGCGGAGGGTTTGGGAAGGGCAACTTCTCGGAGCTCTTCAAGTCCCTTGAGGAGTATGAGAAGACGCTCGACGCCCAACGAGTTGCTGCACTGGCCTCTGCCTGAATGGACGCCTTTGGCCATTCGTTTCCTTAAGTGTGGGTTTCTAATGGAAGCATAGTATGTCACCGTGCGTCTGAGTGCTAAGTATGATGGAATAAAAGTTGGGATGCGTTTGTGCTTCTCTAATAATGGAAAATTCTCCGGTTCAAGGCATGAACCCATTAAAGAAGGATGAACTTTGTGAATAGATTGATAATGATGGTTCCTTCTTTACTGCCTCCATCTTGGACATTATGATTGGCCTTCAAACATCACAATCGCCCCTCAAAACCTTCCATGACATGAAAAATCGCTCAAGTAATTTGGGAGATTACCGCGACTATAATCTGCTTTCAGATGTATGATATAAGACTAACCATCTGGCTTTCGCATAATTTGCTCAGGGAGGGCAAAAATAAGGACCATGAACTGAATCTTGAATACCCTAACTCATGAACCCCTTCCAAAATTTCTGATACTCCTAACTCACGAGGTGTTTCATGTGACAGCAACCCTAACAAATTCGATACTGTGAGCTCCAAAGGACAGTTATGAAAAGCTACATAAGTAACTTACCGCTTGAAATTTCCGCTAGTACACAGGCATAGAGCCATTAGTCGATTTCTGTCATAGAGATGGGCCAATGCGTCTGTATGCTGCTTAAAATGCCTGCCCACCGTTCCTGGCAACCTTCCGGCCTTCCTTGGTCGCTCTAGTCAATAGCTTCACCACAGGATCATTCTCGAATTCTTCCTCCGCGAGTGCCTTCAACTGGGGGTGGTTTCCTAAACAGCCCTTCATCCAACTCTTCAAGTTCTTCAACATCATCTATGATAGCGAATATTATGCCAGCAGCAGTCGGAGTGGACCCCATCTAACAAGGGAGGGCTAATCAGTGATTGCCCTGCGATGGTAATTTTTCTCTGTGAAATAAGGATCCGGAAATAGGATGAACATCTTTTTCGATTGTCCTTACTCAAAATAGTTAGGCACGTACTTCATAGAGTTTCCATACAACCGAGATATTATGGTATTGACTGCGATTGGCCATCCTCGATGCAGAAATGCGCTCCTTCTCATGTTTTGTCACCTTGTCCCTAATTCCTATTCCGATCGTGTTGGTTTGTGATGATCTTCCCAACTGCACCCGAGATGGCCTGTTCCACAACTTTAGATAATTGCCCTTTTATTTGCTTAGTAATTTTCCTTTACATTCATTACTGACACATACCTAATATCTTGTCCACTATTTTTTTTAAAAATCTTAAACCTATTGTAATTATGTCAATTTGGTCATACAACTTATTTATTTATTTATTTATTTGTTTGCATATAGAGTTATAAACATTTTGTATTAATGTCAATTCAATCCATCAAGTCAATTTCGGCTAGTTAGCAATGGTGTCGACATTGGCTATCCTACGGGACGCGAATGGCATTAACGTGAACAATATTTAATAATATTTTCTTCAAATTTTTTTCTTTTTTAAATATTTTTAGTGAGGTTGAGTCTCACCTAACCATGGCCAAGCATGCCCAAAGCCAGCGAGGGACATTGCTGGCCTTGCCTCTAGCCTACAAAGGAAGAAGGAAGTGAAGGGGAAAAGAACAAGAGAGAGAAATAAAAGTAAAAGAAAAAAATTAACAAATATTAAAATATTATTAAAAATTATTCACATTAATGCCGATGGTACCACATATGACGGCCAACATCTATGTCAATACTGGCTGGTAAAAAATTATTCATGTTAGCTGGATGAACTGAATTGGTACAAATTTAAAAGGTTTAGGACTCGATTAAAAAAATTATTACTAAATTAGTACAATTATAAAATGTTTATGACTTTTTTGATAATTTTTTCCCATTAATGTGTTGCATCATTTTTTCACTACTCTATATTCAAAATTGAAACAATCAAAGGCAATGTATGACATATTAATCTCAAAGAGAGGTATAGAACCTTGCTTTCATGAGGACTTCGCTAGAGTAATATCATTAGGCTTAGGGCGTGTTTGATAAAGATTTTCTTTCCGAAAATAATTTTTAATTGGAAATGGTTCGTGCATCTTAATATCAAAGAATTATAAATTATTGCTCTATTTTCATCTGCAATCGGCCCCATCAATTGAGGGCATGTACAATGTAAAAGGATGAAACTAAAGTGCTCCATAGGTTTTCCGTCTGGCGGCATATCTAGAATTTCAATTCCGCTACACGGTTAAGCGGGGAGCCACCTTAAAAGTCCAATTAGGGAGGAAGTGTATGCCATGGCTTATTTGTCAAATAGCAAACTCCCATGTGCGAGCATGGTATGAGAGTGGGTAGGGACACTATTGCCGACATAATAACCTCTATACAAAATGCTAATTGCTACAGCATCCGCTGCTCTACCTAATTGTCCACCCTTATTCTCGGAATCAATTTCAAAGCAAAACCACGCCCGCAGCGGCACAACTGCCTTGGGCTCTCTCCCCCTCACAAAGGGGAGGAGTTCGAATCCCATAGGCATCGTAGGGATTCTTACCTAGAGTACTGTGGTGATGGGTCTTGCAGTCGCTCCCCCTAGGGTTTGCTCGTCGACTGTCGGCTTACGGGGTTCCCTGAATTACCAAAAAAAAAAAAAAAAAACAATTTCTAAGCAAAAAACACACTTGATAATTGTCCAAAATTTTTATTATAGGGATAGAAATGCATTTGATAGAATTCTTAATTTTTTTTTCTTTTAATTTTTATTATATTTTTCTTATTTTTTCCTTTTTTCCTTTTTTCCTTTTATCTTTCTCTTCTTCTCCTTCTCCCTCCTTCTTTGTAGCCAGTCGTTGGCCACAATGGGAAAGGTTTGGCGAGCTCGCTGGAGGCTCACTTGGCCAAGGCGAGCCTCAGCCTCGCCAAGTTTGAGGGGGGTCAAGCCTCTCCCTAGCCTAGCGAGGCCGAGCCTCATGCTGACTAGCAAGGCTAAGTTTCGTCATGGCTGTGCGAGGCTCGACCTCGCCTTGGCTGAGCGAGGTCAGCCTTGCCCAGATCTGGCGAGGCCAAGCTTGCCCAGCAAGCCTCGTTGAGCCACCGCAAGGCAACTCCAACCTAAAGGTGGCCCGACGAGACCAAGCCACGCCATGGCCCCTGGTAACGCTCTGGTGAGGTTGCGGGCTCTTATCTGGTCGGTTGTCGGCCATGGCCAAGGCCGTCGACCGACCAAGAGGAAGAAGAAGACATGGAAAGAGAAAGAATAAAAATAGCGAAAAGAGAAGATAAAAGAAAAAAAAATTAGAATTGATTCTAAGAATTGTTCCCGAAAACAAAAGGCAACATTTTTCTGTTTCTTGATTTTGTTCCAAATCTATTCCCGAGAATAAAAATTTATTAAATAGATTTATGTTCTTTTTTGGCTCCCAGGGATATTACCAAACATGCCCTTAACGTATGTCCTAGGCCTTGACATGCTTATACTTAAGATGGAAAGCCTTTGAGATGGAGAAGATGGTGGCTTAGCCTAAACCTCTTGCAATTTAGGGATTTGGTGACTTTTCATTGAGTAGAATTCATTGTGATGTACATCAAGGAACTAGATTTGATCAGAAGAGCTGAAAATTCGGAGAGTAAACATGACAATATGCTATTTGTCACACCTCGAACCTTGAGCGCACAAACATTCCTTGACGGTTGATTACGCGTCGTTGACCCATTATTTTTATCTTTCAATAAAAGGCATGCGGAAGCAGTTAAAATATACAACCAATCAATAAAAAACAATAGGGATAGTAAAACACAACAAATATTGCCGAAAACAACATATTTATTTATTTATCCACCATTACCCCTAGGAAGTTTAATAATTACAAGCTTTTCTACGGCCACTTCCTATCGATCCTCTCAAAAACCTTCAAGGATTAGAGTTAACATAAACTTCATTAATGACATGGCCAGCCAAAAAGGTGTCGCATCTCGCACCCACCACAACCTTCTCCATGCTACGGCCCTGAAAACAGTTAACAACAATGGAGTGAGATAAAATCTCAACGAGTTAACAGCTTAAACCTCAATTAGGAAGCCGATTCGCCTTGGGGACAACCTAAACACGCACCACATATAAACTTACCTCGCATTTGCACATCCTTGCATAATAGTGCATCTCACATGGCAACAATAGTGCAATGTGTATAAATAACAATCAGAACATATACTAAAATTTTATGCACATTGCCAACACATGTGTTTCAATTATTACGATCTCTCGGGTCACAGCCAACACAAGAGTCGGCGATCTTCTGGTACAACTGAGCATCATCCCGCCTCATCGGGCACGATATCGTTTAGAACCTCCACCTAAACAACATTCAATAAAGGAGCATCGATCCGACCTCAACCGTGACTCGGCATTCGAACCCCCGCCGGGCATCCGATAAAAATCGGGCATCACCCCCAAACTCCCGTTGGGTGACGGGTTCAATTAAATGACCACTCAAGTACACTATCAATCAAGCCAATTTTCATTACAGTTAATTAGCCAAGAACACAATATTTCATTTTCAAATAATAAACTTGGATAATTTTTCATATTTAAAAATCTAGTAAAATATTCATACGTGATTACATATTTGAAATCAACCCTTCAAACTTTACACATTTCTTGGTGACCATGAAGCAACGGCGGCACGGATGGCATGAATGGGCAGCAGCAAGGGGCGGTGATGGGGGTGCGGCCAAAGGTGGTGGTGGTGATGGTAGCGTGGTGGTAGAGATGAGGTGAAGATGCTGATGGATGGTGAACGTTGGATGATGAAGGTGCTGGCGTGATGATGGGGTGAGGGGAAATGGGCAGTGGTGTGGTGGTGGTGAAGTGGCGGCAATCAAAAGACGAAGAAGTTGGAGGAAGGGGGGAAGAAATGGAGAGGGAAGGAGAATGGAGGGGATGGGGAAGAAAACCGGGGGAAGTGGGCAGAGGGGGAAGAAAAACAAAAGGGATTTCTAAGATATTTTCCAAAACTCATCGTACCATTCACCCCGCTTGCCCCTAAAATCCTTTATGCCAAGCATTTTGTTCCCAAATATCTTTTAATTCTAATTTCTTAAAAACAATAATTTTTGGTTCAAAAATTCCAATTTTGCCTCTTAATCCGAATTTCCTTTTTTTTTGTCCGATAATTCCTTTTTCCGAAAATTTTGGACTTGTTGATAATTCGACGAACGATGAGACGATGTCCAATAATTAAATCTCGAAACTCTCGAAAGTTCGATACTTGGAATAGAATTAAATTTCGTGGTTAAAAATCGATTGAATGCAACTTTAATACAATCTAATCTATTGGGGGGAATGAGCGAGAGAGAGAGAAAGAAAAAAGGGATTTCTAAGTTATTTCCTAAAACTCATCATACCATTCACCCCACTTGCCCCTAAAACCCTCTATGCCAAGCATTTTTTCCCCAAATATCTTCTTAATTCTAATTTCTTAAAAACAATTTTGGTTCAAAAATTCCAATTTTGCCTCTAATCCGAATTTCCTTTTCTTTTTTTGTCTGATAATTCCTTTTTCCGAAAAATTTCGGACTCATCGATAATTCAACGAATGATGAGACGATGTCCAATAATTAAATATCGAAACCCTAAAAAGTTCGATACCTGAATCGAATTAAATTTTATGGTTAAAAATATATCAAACACGACTTTAGTATGGTCTAATCTATCGGGGGAATGGGCCAAGGAAAGAGGAAAAAAAATAAGAAGAAGAGGATTTCTAAGATATTTTTCAAAATCTCATCATACCATTCACCCCATTTGCCCCTAAAACCTTCTATGCCAAGCATTTTGTCCCCAAATATCTTCTTAATTCCAATTTCTTAAAACAATAATTTTTTGTCCAAAAATTCCAATTTCTTAAAACAATAATTTTTGGTCCAAAAATTCCAATTTCTTAAAACAATAATTTTTGGTCCAAAAATTCCAATTTTGCCTCTTAATCTGAATTTCCTTTTTTTTTTTGTCCAATAAATCATTTTTCCGAAAAATTTCGGACTAATCGATAATTCGACAAACGATGAGATGATGTCCAATAATTAAATCTCGAAACCCTCGAAAGTTTAATACCTGAAATCGAATTAAATTTCATGGTTAAAAATCAATTGAACGCGACTCTAGTACGATCTAATCTATCAACGGAATGAGCCAAAAGAGAGAAAAACAAAAACAAAAGGGATTTCTAAGATATTTCCTAAAACGCATCATACCATTCGCCCCACTTGCCCCTAAAACCCTCTATGCCAAGCATTTTGTCCCCAAATATCTTCTTAATTCTAATTTCTTAAAAACAATAATTTTTGGTCCAAAAATTCCAATTTTGCCTCTTAATCCGAATTTCTTTTTTTTTTGTCCGATAATTCCTTTTTCCAAAATATTTCAGACTTGTCGATAATTCAACGAACGATGAGACGACGTCCAATAATTAAAATCTTGAAACCCTTGGAAGTTCGATATCGAAAATCGAATCAAATTTCGTATTGATCGAACGCGACTTTAGTACGATCTAATCTATCAGGTAGCTTTTATGTGTTCTCATGTGTTTGACCCATGGTCGATAATTTTCGACCCACATTTGTGCATCTTCGAATCGTGGATGACCCTCGGTTGTCATGTAATTGCGAAGGTTCAATTACATACCCTGAATATAATATTAATAGAAAATCGGTTTATTGTCGTTCGACGCTAATATCGTAATCATGTGGAATCACCTGCAAATCAACTACGCACTTCTGTCGAATTGATTTATATCCATTCGCTAATTGATTTATACAGCGTAGTATTGACCATTGCCGATTCTTATGGTCGAGTGGTCTATTCCTAATCAAATTCTCTAGTCTTTCGCGTTTTAACCATATACAGCCCCACCTAATAGATTAATTAATTTGTGAGCGATCAGAGTAAAGTACCTATAAGTGCATCAATAAAATAATCATTTAATATATTTCAAAATAGGGGCCAAATTTTGAGATATTACACTATCACTCTGGATACTATTGCATTTGATGTTGCTAAGGAGCTATCGATCCAAAGTATTGGTTCTTTTCTTTTCCATCCCAACATTCGAGGGCAAAGTTATAGTTTCACAGGTGAATGTATACCCGACGGCCGACCAGAGAATATGCTATGGCCAGCATGTTTGATTGACTAGACGATCGACACTCATTTGATAAGATTCATCTCACTATTGCATAGGAGATTTTCTCAGCAGGGTAAAACATAGACATCCTTTTACCGGAGATGTTATCTTGAATCAAGATTCAATCGTTAGATGGTTCGGTATGGAAACTCTAAAGCAAATTGCCAACATTTCATTGGCATTAAGTAGAGAGCCCTTTCTTTTTGCAAGCACTGCTATATTCAAGTATAACAGCTCAGTCTGTATCGCATTGAAGTCTTAGCAATGTGTAGAATCAGGAATAATTGAGATCAACCAGCCATCAGAAGTGCATAACTGTGGTACTAGGGAAAAGAATGGATAAAAATGGTTACCCTTTTGGGGACTAGTTTACCTCAAAATAGTTACCTCTTCTGTTTTCTCCTCCGATATCGCCAATCTGTCATTGCTCAAAGTGTCGCTTATGCTGCATTAGAAGATAACAACGCATTGAGCACATTGACGACATTGAGCTCCATATCTGTTAGCGCTGACGGTTTTTTGAATGCATCCTTGAAAGAGGCTGCATTGTCTCTTTATAATGCTTCGCTACTATTTTGTGCCTCTCATTACTGAAATTCAACATGATGTATTCCTTTAGTCAACTTCTGGCTTTCAGGCCTGGTGAGTGTTGTTATCAGTAGTTGCAAGGATTGTTTACTTTTTTCGAATGCAACCACAATAATGTCACTCCTAACATTTCTCTGAATTTTGGTTGCAGCTCCTAAAACTTCAGGGATCGTGCTGGATTTCTGAGGCAAGCTTCCGATGAGCTTCAAATTCTAGAGGCATGTCAACTCCTTCATGTAAGGGGTGCTCATTGCATTAATTTCTTCAAGCCAAGTTACAGGCTCTTATATTCTATGGAAACGGGGTTCGTGGAGAAACTGAAAATTTCGTATATGAAGCATCTTGCCCCTCTGTCTCACATGGAAACCTTTATTAAAGCCATGCGATTATCCTTGCAAGAACTTCTGTAATGGTCATCACTTCTAACTGCCTGCAATCTGGCTATAAAAAATAAGAAGATCCTACCTTTCCAACATTATTGTTGTACTTTAGCTAGTTAGCTAGTACGTCCATGATGGGGTGCGATTGGACCGCACCTTTTGGACTTGATATGGTACGATGGAAGGACACCATTTGTAGGGGTGTCATGGAGACGCATATAAGCCTCCCGAACACAACCGTTGGAATGGTTGGCAATTCATTCGCACCATATTTTCTCTCCATTTCCATCAAAGAAGATCAAGGCGTTCCATTTCATCTTTGCAAGAATAATCGGCATTTACGCCGTGAAAATCGGGTGTTTTCCTCGTGATTGCATCCAGATTAACGTGAGGTAGTGTTGTTCATGATTTCGTCGGCAATTCAACGTTCATTTCAGAGCTATTTGCTATTTGCGCATCGGAATCAGGTAAGTCGTCTTCTGCCGACTCGAATTCCAACATTGGTATCAGAGCCCAATCGTGATTTCTGCCTTGTTTTTCATCGAGTTTTCTCATTTACCATTTGATATTGAGATCAAGAGATTGTATTCTACCCTGTTTGGTTCTCCAATGGTCGGAATTGCCATATGAAAAACTCGAAATTGAACCGGAGCGAAGAACGGGTTCGGGGTCGTGTGCACCCGTGAGGTTTTGGCCATTTTTTTGAAATAATTTTTTGATCAAAATTAATTTTTGAATATACCGGGTGAAAGAGCTCGTCGAGACGAGTTCGGCGGTGGGCCGACCGCCGCCAGGCGACGCTGGACGCGCCCACACGCACGGCCAGAAGCCGTTGTGCGTGGGCGCCACGCGCCTAAAGCGCTGGCACAGCGAGGGCGTGCGCCACACGCGCTGGTCAGCGAACCAGCACGTGCGCGACGCCCGCCCGCCGGCGCGGCGAACCGGCATGCGCCGATCGGCGAACCGGCACATGGTGACGTCACCCAACAGTCGGTAACCGCCGAGATGACGTCATCGATGACATCAGTGCCAACGACAGTTGGCCAGCCGGCGACCCGACCCGACTAGTGATCCGACCTGTTGACCCGACCCGACCCGACCAGTGATCCGGTCAACGGTTGACCCGACGGTCCGACCCTACCGTTGACCGTCACCGGTTGGGCGGTCAAACTAGTCGGACCGGCCAGAGCCGTTCGGCTTGCTAGCGCGTGCGCCACACACGCCGCGCACTCAGGCGGCGCGTGCGAGCTCCGATTGGAGCGTGGTTGGTGGCGTTTGGTTCGTATGAGTGTTCTCTACACAATGGTATAATTATTTTATACTTTTAAATTTTATAAATGTATGAAAATGCTAAGGGAACCCTATGTACGCGTATTTTTGGGGTTTAATGCAGCTTATTCATTTGTAGCTTGTATTTTCTTGTGATTAGGGAAATACAGTAGCTAGCTTGTGTGCAAATGATGTTATATATATGCTGTGTAGAGCTTGGTTCAATGATATGATGTATATATTTTAATATACTTGCAATTTTCCAGTTGCTAGAAAATTAGAACATTGGTAGGAAATCCATTACATGTTGAATTGCAATTTTAATCATAGTTGAAGCATGATTGTTGTTTATACGTTGGTTATTATCATGCTATGTTTTTGTGTTAAGGAAAAATGTAAAAATTACATAAGGTCATGTAATTATTTTTTCCTAGTGGGAGTTCGTAGGTTGATAGAATTTGAAATAGTTCTCACCTAGAACTTAACATTTGCACAAATTAAACTAATTAATTATAATAGAACAATTGTACATAGAAGTGACATAAGGTCATGTAATTATTTTTTCCTAGTGGGAGTTCGTAGGTTGGTAGAATTTGAAATAGTTCTCACCTAGAACTTAACATTTGCGCAAATTAAACTAATTAATGATAATAGAACAATTGTACATAGAAGTTGATTGGGAATATAGTGAACTTTTGCTTTTGTGTCTTTTGTTGAATTATCATTAATTTAGTTTGTCTTTGCTGCAAATTAAATATGTGTGTTACTCTGTATAGTGTGCTAGTATTGATTCTACGTTTATTATGTCAATATGTTATAGCAATTGATTATGGCATCGGTATCCAAGACAATTGTGGCTGACCTCAATAAGGGTGAGAAGCTGAACGGTGACAATTATGATATTTGGCACCGAAAGGTTCAGTACATCCTTGAGGAGCAAGAGGTTTTGGAAACCCTCAATCATACCATGGATGAACTTGAGCATGGAACTTCAGCTCAACACAGGAGAGATGGAAGCTTATCAAACTTGGAAAAAGAAAAATAGCATTGCTCGCATCACGTTGCTGAGCTGTATGCAAGATGATCTCATGTGTGAGTTTGAGAGTTATGACAAAGCTCAAGCTATGTGGGTTGCCTTGAAGGATAAGTTTGGGGGTACATCGCCACTAAGTGAGGAGACTCACCATCAAATTTGACACATTCCGAAAGCGCCCAAATGTAACGATGAGGCAGCATCTTCGGGAGATGTCAAACATGATCCATGAGCTGAAGTCGGCAAGTCACTCCCTTACTGATGAACAGCAAGTTCAGGCTGTTATAAGGTCTCTTCCTGATAATTGGGAGCATATGAAGATCAATATGACGCATAATGAGAACATCGTCACTTTTGATGATAGTGCGCGTCATTTGGAATTAGAGGATGAGCGCCTAGAGGCTGCGAGATCCTCTACCCATGCTTATGTTGCTGAATCGAGTTCGCGCAAGGCTTCGGGCTTCAAGCGCAAGAGGAATCTTCAGTTCAACAACAAAGGGAAGATGACCGATCAGGGACCCAAGAGGGCTAAGACCTTCCAACGCAAGAAGTGTGGTGGGAATAAGGACAAGGCCAAAATGGAGTGCCACAATTGTGGCAAGCTAGATCACTTTGCTCGTGAATGCACTGAGCTGAAAAAGGTACCCTATTACTTCATTACTTTGAGTAATGTTTTTGTTTTTAGTACTGTAATGCTTGCTGAATCTCATCCTATGTGGACTGTAGACTCAGGAGCAACAGACCATGTAGCTAGAGACCGAGAAACATTTGTGGAGTATCGTCGGATACCACCTGGAAGAAGATGGATATATGTTGGGAATAACTCAAGAGTTGAAGTGAAGGGTATCGGCACATGTAAATTAATCTTACGTGGTGGTTGAAACCTGTTCCTGCATGATGTCCTTTATGCTCCATATATTCGACGAAACTTGGTCTCTGTAGTTGTTCTTCTTAGCTTAGGTTATGTATTGAATTTCCATGGTGATTGTGTTGACATTTTGTATGGAATAGTTAATTATGGTTCAGGTCATGTATCGAATGATTTTATGGTGTTAGACATTGACTATGATCAGTACAATGTTAATGTTGATGGTTGTTTTTCTTTAATTGTGTCTTCTAACAATGTTGAGATTGATGCAAGTACTTGGCATGCTAGATTATGTCACATTGGATTGCAAAGAATGCAAAGATTAGCTAGAAAATGCCTTTTAGGGCCACTCACTAATGTTAGTCTATCTATATGTGAACATTGTATGGCAGGAAAAACAACTAAAAAAACATTCGGTAAAGGGACTAGAGCTGAATTTCCATTGCATCTCATACATTCTGACATTTGTGGTCCTTTGAATGTGAGGGCGAGGCATGGAGCCTCATATTTCATCACTTTCATAGATGACTTCACACGTTTTGGTTATGTCTTTCTGATCTCCCATAAGTTAGAAGCATTGGACTGTTTTAGACAATATATAGCAATGGTAGAGAATCAGTTGAACAAAACAATAAAGGCATTGAGAACCGATCGTGGACATAAGTATCTATCAAAGCAATTCAAGACTCTTTGTGATGAAAAGGGAATTGTAAGACAATTGACTATTCCTGGTACTCCACAACAAAATGGGGCAGCTGAGAGAAGGAATAGAACACTATTGGAAATGGTTAGGTCTATAATGGCGCAAGCAAATTTACCCATCTCCTATTGGGGAGATGCGTTATTGATTGCTACATATATACTTAATCGCGTGCCCTCAAAATCGGTCACTTCCACCCCTTATGAATTATGGACTGGTAGGAAACCAGACTTGAGTAGTCTACGTCCATGGGGATGTGCAGCTTATGTTCATGATTCTTCCCATAAACATGAAAAATTAGGTCCTAGAGGGAAGAAATATATCTTTATAAGATATTCCGAACACTCCAAAGGGTACGTGTTCATAGGTGAATAAGCTGATGGAAGTGTGACCAAAATGGAGTAACGAGATGTCACGTTCTTGGAGAACGATTTTCCTAATAGATGTGAGATTGATAAGGACTTCCAATTATATGAGATGGAAGATCCTGATAACACACCCACTGATGTTGTAAAGGGAAATGGAGATTTACCTCAACATACAAGACCTAGTGGGAGTGTTGCATCGCCTGATGAATTGAATTCAAGAGAAATTCAATTGCGTAAAAATAATCGTAAAAGTATTCCCCGTCGTCATTTTGAAATTGAAGGGGAAGCATTTATGATTGCTCAAAAGGACGATGCTGAGCCTAAGACTGTTCAAGAGGCTCCCTCATCCTCTGACAAGGAAGAATGGAGAAAAGCTTTGGAAGATGAGATGGAGTCAATGAGGGCAAATCATGTTTGGGACTTGGTTAATCTACCATCCAATCGTAAGGCCATTGGAAACAAATGGGTCTTCAAGATTAAGTGTAGGGCGGATGGATTCATTGAAAAGTATAAGACTCGCCTTGTGGCAAAAGGTTATACTCAACAAGAGGGTATAGACTATGAGGAAACTTTTTCACCAGTTGTAAGGCTTGCCTCAATACGCCTTATTCTAGCCATCGTTGCACATTTGGACCTTGAATTACATCAAATGGATGTAAAGATGGCATTTCTCAATAGAGAATTAGATGAGGAAATCTATATGAAACAACCAATAGGTTTCATAGCTAAAGGTCAAGAGCATAAAGCTTGCAAGCTTCATCGCTCAATATATGGCCTTAAGCAATCATCTAGACAGTGGTATCTTCATTTTTATCGAGCAATAATAACTTTTGATTTCACGATGATCAAAGAAGATCATTGTGTATATGTCAAGCGGTCCAAAGATAAATTTGTGATTTTATCACTTTATGTGGACGATATTCCGTTTGCTGGAAATGACAAGGTTTTGGTTATCACCATAAAAGAATGGTTGTCCTCCAATTTTGAGATGAATGACATGGGAGAAGCTGCTTATATATTAGAAGTTAAGATCGAAAGAGATCGATTGAGGAAACTCCTTACTTTATCACAAGAGTCTTATATTATGAAGATTCTTGAGCGTTTCAATATGCAGCATTGTAATCCCATTGATACCCCTATCATGCAAGGTGAAGGCCTAAGTACTAAAATGTGTCCTAAGACTCTAGGAGAAATTAAAATGATGAAACTGTTCCTTACGCTAGTGCGGTCGGAAGTTTGATGTATGCTATGATGTATACTCAACCCGACATATGCTATGTCGTGGGATTGGTGAGCCGATATCAATCAAATCCCGGTCAAGCACACTGGAAATCAGTGAAGAGGATCATGAGATACTTGAAGGGAACCATAGACTATCGATTTTGTTACCAAGGGAATGATTTACGCCTATTAGGTTATTCAGATGCCGATTAGGGTGGAGACCTAGATGAGCATAAATTGACTTTTGGATATGTGTTCTTGCTCAATGGAGGTGCAATTTCTTGGAATAGCAAGAAACAGACATGCACGGCCTTGTCTACGATGGAGGCAGAATTTATTGCATGTTCTGCCGCAGTGCAAGAAGCAGTATGGTTAAAACGTTTCTTTGAAAATTTAACCATTGTCACTGAAGTTCCAAGACCGGTGACGGTTTATTGCGATAGTCAAGCAGCCATTGCCTATGTGAAAGATCCCTAGTATCATGGAAGGACAAAGCACATTGACATAAAGAATAGCTTCATCAGAGATATTATAGCGTAGAAAGAAGTGATCCTGCAATACATTTCAACCAATAGAATGGTTGTTGATCCATTTACAAAGGCTATTCCTAGAGACATATTCTTGACCCATAGGATGTCACTAGGATTGCGTAGAATGTGATATTTGTTATTGTAGATGATCATTGGTTTATGTATTTGTGGACAGATGTATTGTACTTGTTTGTTCATTAGTGATTTGATGTTTTATCAATAAGTACAAATCCACTATGAGACTAGCACAAACACACATATTATTGAAAAGTATGTCAACAGGCAATAATTGGCTCACTCACACGAGCAATCGCCTCAAGTGCTGTAGTTAGCACGTTGAGATGAGACGTTATGTACAAATAAATACTAAAGAGCAAGTTTGGTACATATGAGAGTGCTAGTATGAACAAAATAAAGGAGTTAAGGAAGAGAATAAGAACACGAGATTTATAGTGGTTCGGCTTAATCCAAGCCTACGTCCACTCTCCCACGATAACAGCATTCTTGGCTGGATTCCACTATGCAATCAACAAGAGATTACAACTCCGAGTGCAAACACTTAGTAGTAGATCACACTATCTCACTAAGTCACTCTCTTGGTATTTCTCTCACGATTACAAACGTTTAAGCTCTCAAGAGACAAGTATATGATCTAAAGTCGCTTAGACTTTGGAATTATAAATTCTACGCTCCGTCTCTTACTTGCTCATCGGTCCATGATCTCCTTAAATACTCCTCCACTTCCAAACTACCGTTGGACAGCATCCCGGAGAATCGTCTTCCAATATACCCATTGGACAGCTCGTATCTTAGAAGATTTGGTAGCCGTTGAGTGACAAAGGTAAAATCCCAAATTGATTCCGATCGCCCATACAAACGAAATCTTGGTTTCCATAAGTAAAGCTTCTTCGTATAGAAAGATCTTGTCTTCAATCAAATCAATCTTGATGTGGAATCCAAACCAGATCACTAGCCGTTGTATGATTGGGCTTGAGTTACGATTCATTGAATCTGGATGTAAAGTCCGAGTCTTGAGACTTTACGATATGAGTCTTGAGACTTTCACCCTACCCGTTCGCCTTCAAGATAGATGGGTTCACTTTCACGTTCGCCTGGAATTTATCGAGAGAGCAGACAAGATGTAGAATAGACTTTGATACTAAAGTGGGCAGTCTTTAGACTTTGAGTCTTGAGTAACACTTTGAGTCTTGACCGAACTTTGATAATATCCTTTACATGTTCTATGATCTGCATGGTCTATTACTTAACCATTAAACATGTTAGTAGCCTTTGATTTATTTTGTCATCTTCAAAACATCATAAGGGATTTCCCTAACAATCTCGCCCTTTTTGATGATGACAAAACAATCTCTGAATATGCAGATTTGTAAACATGCTTTTATTAATTTAAATCAAAGGATATCATAAGATAACAAATAGATTGAGCATAATAATATTTAGAAAATAATCACAGCTCAATATTATGCCATAGATAATATCAACCAATTAGCACATATGCATATTCATATCTTCTCCCCCTTTTTGTCATAATCAAAAAGCGATAATGATGGATTCACGTAGAGAATGATAACAAATATCTTGCATGAATCACAATTTCCAAAAATCAGCTTTTATCGAATATTAAAGATATGCAATATAGCTCACTTTGATCATATCAGTAAATATCCAATAAAAATCACGGATGCATTATAAAATTCACGTACCATTTTTGTCATAATAAAATGATAATATCAATATGAGATTTGTTAATGACAAAAGGTAATAAGAGATGCACTAACCGGATTTTGTAGAATAAATTCTGACACAATTACCTTTCCTTCCATCCATAATAAGATTACGATCAATCAAAAAGATTTTTCCATAATTGATCAAAGTCCCTCAATTTGTTGCCTTTTTGAGATGATCACGATTCTTTTCCTTTTCTTTTGATTTGATTTCTCCCCTTGATTTCCTCATCGGATTCCGAGTCCAGTTTCGAATGAGACTGCTTTTCGAGTCCGTGTCTGAATTAGACTCAGATTCTGAATGTGCCATCAAGCATAGATTTCTTTGCTCATCATCTTCTTTCATGATTCTTTTCTGGCCATTATGCTTGTATTGACTTCTTCCACTGAATTTCCTTTCTTTTCTACTAAGCTTTTGAATTTCTCGACCATAAAGGCAAATTCTTCATCGTCCATGTCATTTTCTGAGTCTGTTTCATCAAAAACATCATTAGATATTAAAGCAATGAACTTCTTACCTTCGGGATCTTCATCGTTAAGTTGCTCCACTTCATAGGATTGAAGAGTGCCGATCAATTCATCAACGGTGAGTGGCATAATCCTTTGAGTCTCCCGGATTGAGGTCTTGACATGGTTCCAATCTTTTGAGAGACCTCGCAAGAGTTTGTTGACCTTCATTGGGGCAGAAATTTGCTGACCTTGATATGCTAAACCATTTACAATTTCTGTAAAACGGCTAAACATATCTCCAATCGATTCTCCTTGCTTCATCTTGAAGGATTCATATTTGCCGAGCAAGAAGTTTACTTTTGTCTCTTTTACACGATCGGTCCCTTCATATGTAACATGAAGTCTATCCCAAACTTCTTTTGCTGTTTCACATGAAGAGATTCTGTTATATTCAGCAAGAGACAAAGCGCAATATAAAGAATAAATAGCTTTTGCATCAAGCGCTTCTCTTTTGAACAACTCCGTCCGAGACATAGGAGCGGGGCTTTGGTGTTTTTGTCTTTGCCATTCTTATTTGATGTAGACGCAGCAATGGGGTTGATTCCTCTTTCCACAACATCCCATTGTAAGAGATCTCTGGATCTTAGGAATGCTTTCATTTTGTTCTTCCATACGTCGTATTCCTTTCCATCAAAATATGGTGGCCTTGTGTTGCTTTGCCCTTCCATAAGTCCTAGTGCCAACATACTAGCCATAAAGAATCTTTAGCTCAAAAGTAAAAACACTTTTATAAACCGAGCACTTGGCTCTGATACCAATTGAGAGTGCTAGTATGAACAAAATAAAGGAGTTAAGGAAGAGAATAAGAACACGAGATTTATAGTGGTTCGGCTTAATCCAAGCCTACGTCCACTCTCCCACGATAACAGCCTTCTTGGCTGGATTCCACTATGCAATCAACAAGAGATTACAACTCCGAGTGCAAACACTTAGTAGTAGATCACACTATCTCACTAAGTCACTCTCTTGGTATTTCTCTCACGATTACAAACGTTTAAGCTCTCAAGAGACAAGTATATGATCTAAAGTCGCTTAGACTTTGGAATTATAAATTCTACGCTCCGTCTCTTACTTGCTCATCGGTCCATGATCTCCTTAAATACTCCTCCACTTCCAAACTACCGTTGGATAGCATCCGAGAATCGTCTTCCAATATACCCATTGGACAGCTCGTATCTTAGAAGATTTGGTAGCCGTTGAGTGACAAAGGTAAAATCCCAAATTGATTCCGATCGCCCATACAAACGAAATCTTGGTTTCCATAAGTAAAGCTTCTTCGTATAGAAAGATCTTGTCTTCAATCAAATCAATCTTGATGTGGAATCCAAACCAGATCACTAGCCGTTGTATGATTGGGCTTGAGTTACGATTCATTGAATCTCGGGATGTAAAGTCCGAGTCTTGAGACTTTACGATATGAGTCTTGAGACTTTACAAACCGGGGTGCGTACCCCGCCCGCCTTCAAAGATAGAGTCTGTCTTCTGGTTCAGCTTTCACGTTCAGTCTGGAATTTATCAGAGAGAGCAGACTTCTGATGTAGAATAGACTTTGATACTAAAGTCTGGCAGTCTTTAGACTTTGAGTCTTGAGTCTGGCAGTCTTCAGACTTTGAGTCTTGAGTACGTGAGAAGCACGTGACTTTGATAATATCCTTTACATGTTCTATGATCTGCATGGTAACTTAACCATTAAACATGTTAGTAGCCTTTGATTTATTTTGTCATCTTCAAAACATCATAAGGGATTTTAACAACATAAAATATGTCGCCTTGATTAGAAAGAGTAATCCACTATAGCATGTAATTCAATACTACATGATAGTATCATGTATGCCTGTAAGATGCCGAATGCGAGTACAAGGAAATGTGAGTAAAATTATCCCTATTTAGGCTCATATATTTGATGATTGACATAGCTTTTGAAAGAGTAATTTAGCATTTACCTCAACTTTGTGCCCTATGTTACTTAAAATGACTATGTTCTCGAGCTTTTGAGGTGAAAGATCAATGTATGTTGTTACTATTTCGAAGTGAAAGATCATGTTACTTTAGCATGTTACGGGCGGTCATGAATAGATATGGCCTATGGGACATGTCTAGGAAAGCAGTTGTTCTGAAATTGAGAGAGACATGAGTGCGAAGGAAGACTATTGTTGTTTTACATCTATCGCATGTATTTATTGGTCAACTAATTATATCGCCATATGTGGTTGCGGATGTAATTGTAAATACATGGTGTTTTGAGAATAGTCAAGTATAGCCTTTAAGGGATAGGTATACTTGGATTGATGTAACAAAATATGTCTGGGGCACTGTAAGACATCGATTGTTTATTTCTATTCAGGGTTGTAGCCATTATGTTATCCCTAACAGGTGCATAATTTGAGCTCCCAAGTGCAGGTGTACTCACTGGTCGCACGGCTTATTTGCCAGTATGAATTGTTTTGTAAAGTTGATGAATGTTGAATGCCTTATATTCTTGATAGAGAGCTATCAAGCCCATCATGTCCGAGTGGGAGATGTTGTACTTTAGCTAGTTAGCTAGTACGTCCATGATGGGGTGCGATTGGACCGCACCTTTTGGACTTGATACGGTACGATGGAAGGACACCATTTGTAGGAGTGTCATGGAGACGTATATAAGCCTCCCGAACACAACCGTTGAAATGGTTGGCAATTCATTCGCACCATATTTTTTCTCCATTTCCATCAAAGAAGATCAAGGCGTTCCATTTCATCTTTGCAAGAACAATCGGCATTTACGCCGTGGAAATCGGGTGTTTTCCTCGTGATTGCATCCAGACTAACGTGAGCTAGTGTTGTTCGTGATTTCATTGGCAATTCAACATTTGTTCCGGAGCTATTTGCTATTTGTGCATCGTTCCAACAATTATAAACTTAGCTGAACAAATAATGCTCACCTCTATCTTCTGCAACATAGAAAGAAGAACAAAGCAACTATTTCCATCGCTCACCAGTCTCTACCCATCTCGTCTTCATGCGGTGTGGGGTGAATATTCATCGCATTGTCCTATGCACTGGTCTCGCCATAGAATAGGGACTGCATGCTCTCATGGGCATCAGTGAAGTCGTTTACTCGATTGATTTTTTGTACCGTTACAAGCAATTTCATGAATTGGCAACAGAAACATTCTACCTGATGGCCATCACATTCGACAAGCTCGGATGACTAGAGGAAAGAGAGAGCAAGCTGCATCATCCTTCCAGAAACACATCAAGGCATTCGTAAACATCACTGACTAGGAAGATCCTCTCTTAAAATGAGTGCAGAGGAAACAACAGTTGCAGAGTTGATTAGAAGAAATATGCGATACAGTAGTAAGGTTGTATATTATCTGGATGAGGTATGCATAACACATTTTCTTGTTCATCTGTTGTTTTGGCTTGCTAGCATTTAAGGGGGTGTTTGTTTGTATTCTTTTTTTTTTGTTTATGAACAAAAATCATGTTTTCTTGTTCCGGGGAACAAAAAAAGAACAGAACGCGTTTGTTTACGTTTTTGTTCCAAATCTATTTTTTTGTTCATGGGAACAAATTTGGAACAGAAACAAGAAACAAAAAAAAAAACTTGTTTATTGTTTTTGAAACACTTTTAAGAAACAATTTTTCTCTCTCTTCTATTTTTCTTCTCTTTCTTTCTTCTTCTTTTTTCTTTGGCCGGTCGCCAACGACACCGTTGAGGGCCGGTGACCTCGCCGGAGCGTCGCCGGCCCCTGGCGAGGCTTGGCCTCGCCGAGCCACCACTAGGTCGATGTCGCTTGGCGGTGGCCCGACGAGGCCGAGCCTCGCCGATGGCTTGGCGAGCTCAGCCTCACTGGATTCGGGCGAGCCCGAGCTCGCCCAACCAAGGTGAGGCCGAGCCTTGCTCGGCCAAGCCTTGCGTCGGCTTGCGAGGCTCGGCTTGCGAGGCTCGGCCTCGCCTTGGTTGGGCGAGCTCAAGCTCACCAGATCCGGCACCGCCTGGCAAGGCTTGGCCTCGCCGAATCTGGGCGAGTGCCTGATGCTTGGCCGCCTTGGTTGGGCGAACTCGGGCTCGCCCAAATCCCGCACCGCCTAGCGGTGGCTCGGCGAGGCTTGGCCTCGCCGGATTTGGGCGAGCTCCGGCTCGCCCATATCTGGCGAGGCCGAGCTTGCTAGGGGCCGGCGAGCCTCGCCGTGGTTGGGCGAGGCCGCCGGCCCTCATCGGCCCTCGCTGGCCATGGCCGAAACCGGTGACAAGCCATAAGGAAGAAAAAAAGAAAAAGAAAGAAAAAAATTAAAATTAAAATTAAAAATTAAAAGAAACAAAAAAAAGAACACAAATTTACCAAACATGTTTTTGTTTTTTTTATTCTAAAAACAAGTTTATTAAACGCGTTTTTCTGGTAAAAAATTATTCCCGAAACAGAAATAGTTTTTCTTTTTTTTTTTTTTTGTGTAAAGTGAAATAGTTTTTTTTCTATTTCTGTTTTCTGGAATAATTTTTTAATAGAAATTTTGCCAAACGCACCCTAAGTAACTGTGGAATAGCACCATGAACTACACAGAGAATCATGTTAAATCTTGGGAGTTTGAAAAATCAGCCCATTTAATTCTTGGAAACGTGATATGCAGAGAAATGGTTTCTTTTACCAAATGAAAGAATATTTATTAGTCAGTACTTCTCTCTCTTTTGCTTATGTTTTCATGCCTAACGGCTTAACACTGCAGTCCACGCATCCGAAGTTTTAAGAATCAAAATTGGACTTAGTAAATGTTCGGTAATAAAGTCTCAATCTGTGAAGATTGCCCATTAGATTGGTAAACGTGTGGACAGGACATATTTCAGCATGTGCAAAAGATCACCCAAATACCACACGACATATTTTGCTCATGTCGGCTCCGAAGAGTGTGCTTTGTGTCGTGCTGAGCATTTTAGTTTGATTAAACAAAAGTTATAATAAAAATAATGCAAAAGAGAGAAACTGTGGAATTTCAGTATATTTCAGTGCTAAATAAATTTTAATGGAGGACCATCTAAGATAATATATCAATCAATATACACAATCAAAGTGAGATATACAAGCAATCACTAGAAATGCAAACAATAAGAAAAGAAATATCTTGATAAAATCTTAGGGTGTATTTGGCAATCATTATATTTCCAAGAATAATTTATGCTCATAAATAATTTTTTTTTAAAATTTTGTTATCTAGACAAGTTTCTGATCATTTGAAAACGTTTGATAACTAGACAAAATTTATATTTCCGAAACATAAATACGTTTGATACAAGTCTCAATTTTTTGTAATTTAGAATTTCTTTTAACTTTTAAATAATTTTATTACATTTTTCTTCTTTTTTTCTTCTTTTTTCCTTTTCTCCTTCTTTTTTCACCGGTCGCTGACTTAGTGATGACCGACAACCAACCAAACAAGAGTCTGTGGCATTGTTAGTTGAGCCTTAGCTAGCTACTAGCAAGACTTGCCTTCGCCTAGCCACCGCGATGGCGGTGTCGCCCAGTCATAGCAAGGCTGACCTCACAGTGGCTAAGTGAGGTGGAGTCTCACCAGTGGTTGGGTGAGCATGGCGTCACCAAATCTAGGTGAGGTTGGCCAAGCCGAGCTCGCCCAGCTGCTAGCAAGGCTTAGTTGTCAGCCATCGTCGAGACTAGCAATTGGTGAAAGGAAAAAGAAGAAAAAGAAGAAAAAAAAAGGAAAAAAAAATAAGTGAGCTTGATTCTAGAGTTTATTTCTGAGAACAAATTTGTTTTCAAAAAAAAATTTATCAAACGGATTTTTTTTTTTTTATGATCTTGGAACCCCGTATAGCTGGCAGCCGGCCGAGCAAACCTGGGTGACGCTAGTGGAGGACCCACCACCCGACGTCACACTTAAGATACTAAGTGCCTCATTTGGGTTTCAAACTCCTCACCTTTGGACAAGGATCAAAAGAGCTTTTATTCAGCGGAGCCACCACGGCCGGTGGTTTATCAAACGGATTTATGTTCAATTTTTTTTTCTGTTTCGAATAATAAAATAATAGAATCAGGTATACACATTTGACCGCTTATCATACAGAGCCTAATGTGAACAAAATATCATAAAAAATTATCATAGCAGTCTCTTTTTGAATTTTTTCCGATCATAGCTATCTCTCAACAAGTCATGATGTTCTAAATCCCGTAGTTTCCGCGTGAAATGCGAAGCTAAAGATCGTCCTTACCCAAGTGGAAAATTCGTGCTTGGACAAATTTCACACCAACAGGGTTTCACTAATCCAAAACACGGGTCGAGGCACGATCTAATTTCATTCCCACGCGTAACGCGGGTATGTCGAATGTCCGCATTGTCCTCATTTCCCAGATCCGTGGAGATGCTCCACAACCTTTTTTTGTCTTTTTGGTCGAAGAGATCTTCAACAACAAGTCTACCTCGAAAGGACACGCCTGTCAATCTCCACCGTCAGCCTTCGAGATTTCCACCTCCGCCCCAAAAAATAGGGCGGGCCGTCCGCGTCGCTCCTCCGACCGGCCAGCCAATGCAGAGTTTCAGTTTCTCCCACTTGACGAGAAAATATTGGGTGGGTTTAACCCAACACGTAGGCGGTGGGTTAAACCACTCAGCGGTCGACGCGTGGCGCCACGTTGGCGAGGGCGTCGGGCGCCAAACCCGCGCGGGCCGACCACTCGACGCTCCCTCTGCTCGTTCGCGATGCGATGCCTGCGCCTGTCAAAATCGTCCTCTCTCTCCTCTCTCTCTCCCCCGTTCTCCGTTCCGTTCCGTTGGGGGAGAACAAAAGCCTTTACGAAAGCTGCTTCTCTTCCCTCCTCTGCTCTCTCTCTCCATTCTCGCCGACGATCTCTCTCTGTCCATTCTCGACTCCGACGCCCCGCCGACGACCTCGCCTCCGCCTCCGCCTCCGCCCCCAACGCCCTCTCGCGACTCCGACGCCCCGACCCAAGCTGGTTGCCTCCGACGCCGACGACGCCACCTCCGCCCCGACACCCTCCGCGACTTCGACGCGCCCGACTCAAGTCGGTTGCCTCCGACGCCCCGACGCCGCCTCCGCCTCCACCCCGACGCCCTCTCGCGACTCTGTCGCCCCCGACTCCAACGCCGACACCCACCTCCACCTCCACCTCCGCCGAAGCCTCGACTGATCGTTCGGCTGGGGACTCTGCTCATATCTCACAGCGTCATCGTCAAGTACCGCAGTAGCTTTGATCTTTGATTATCTCTGCTCGTTGTTATTCGGGCGAATCTGTTCCGGCGACTCGAGCGCGAGCGACCTTGTGGACTTCTTCGCAGTGTCATCCGCTGCATTGCTGGGGTCTGGCTCGCTTTGCTGCCGATTCTCACCAAGAACACCTACATTCCAGGTGAGCGCCGCTTCCGATTCCTTTCTCCACTCACTCGCTCGTGACCAACCGGCCTGAAAGTGAACGTGCTTTCCGGGAGATTCGAACTCTATCGAGTGAACGTGCCTCGAGGTGTCGGCAGAGGTTTGTGCTGCTCAGTGCGCAATATTTGAAAGAGCGGTGGCGGCTTTAGGTTCAGACTATGCCGCGATATGCATTTTATTTTTTGAAAATTTAGTGTGGACTTAGGAATGCTTGTGAAATTTGAATCCGTGATGGAAATCATGATGATCTTGCTGGAGTGGTATGTGATGAGTGGCCAAACAAATTTTGTGGTTCTTATGCTTTTCTTGGCCAAGCAAATTTTGTGGTAATGTGCTATTGCGTAAGCTTGTCTGTTCCTGTAATCTTGTCTCTGCCGTGACAGGTTTGATACAGTAGGTTAGATTCTATAGCCAGAAACGGAGAGGGAAAGCAAATAGGTTCTGTTGTGAAAATCAAAGAAGTGCACGTCGTTTGTCGGCTAAGGAAGTTTTGTGTATTTAGGATCTGTCATTTTCCCGTGTTACGACACTTTGGGCTTTGATTGCCCACTATATCTGCAAATGAAAATTCAGGGTGAGAGGGAAGCAACAAAAAGTGTTTTTCCTCACTAAAAAAGACTTGGTTTTGTAGAACCTGTGCGGTTGATTTCTTATATTGTGAGCCCTTTGGTTTCCTTTCAAGTCACTCACGCCATGCGGTCACTTCGGAGTGTCAAGTGCCTTGCTGCTTCCATCAAGTGGTCCTGGCTGAATTATCTTCCGGGGAAGACAACTAGGCTTGTGAAATCTCATGCCTGACAGGACAATTTTGCATGACACTTCTGACCTGCATGTCAAGAGAAAACGCAAGGTAATTCTGATGCTTCTGAGAGCAGAGTATTGTCATCACTTTTTGATATAGATTTAGGGTGACCAAAAATGTCATTTTGTTGCAGATTGAAGAAGCCCAGATCGCAAGGGAAGTTGAAGTTAATGAAAACTGAATTCGCAAAGCACTAGAGAAAGAAAATATTTTGAGGAGAAAGGTTTTCATTTATCACTTAAGGATATGTGAACTTTGTGAGAAAACTTAGGCATGTACTGATATCCTGTATTTTTCTATTGCAGGCTGAGGAACGAATGAGGAAAGAGATGGAAAGATTTGATCGTGAAAGAAGGAAGGAAGAAGAAAGGTTGATGCGTGAACAGCAGAGAGAGGAGGAGAGATTGCTACATGAGCAAAGGCGAGAATCAGAGTGACGGGAGAAGTATTTACAGAAAGAATCTATTAAGGTAAGTACTTGAGCTTGATATTGCATTTTCACTAGTTAGTTTCTTTTGCTTTATTTGATCGGTTAAGCAGCACCTTTTCTTTTCTTTTTTCTTTACCAACTTCTCTGGTTTTTTGTTTGGAAGGCGGAGAAAAAGAGACAAAAGAAGAGCTTCGTCGAGAAAAAGAAGCAGAGAGACGAAAAGCTGCAGTGGAGAAGGCCACTGCTGGCAGAATTGCCAAGGAATCCACGGAGCATATGGAGGATGAACAGCTGGAGTTGATGGAATTGGCCGCTGCAAGCAAGGGGTTGCCTTCAATCATTAATCTCGATCATGTCACTATGCAGAACGTTGAGTTGTTCAGAGGTAGGTTTTTTATAGCGATTACTGTTAAGACCAGTTTCACTCCATTGATTCCTTGATTATGTGATATTGTTGTTTTAACTAGGATTCTATGGCAGCTAAGAGAAGCTTTTAAATTCCTATGCTCTGTCTTTATCGTGTACCTTAAATTCAGTAAAAGGAAATAGGGCCTGATCCTTTCTAGAAAATTTACCGGTGTTCCATTGTTGTCAAGAATAATTCTAGATATACTAAAGTTATACAATTACCATCATACTAAATGATGTTAACATTGGATATATGAATGAGTCACCACGAATTCCAAGATTTCCGCGGTCTTTAGATGGTAGTAATAAGCACTTGAAAATGAACAAAAACAAGACCACAATTGATTGTGCTGGAAGTGAAAGGAAGCTGTCAAAAGAACATGAAGATGCTGATTCGCGTAGTATGGTGGTTTTCTCGAAGAGTCAGTCAACTCCTACTGATCTGAGGTCCGTCCATGATGTTAATGACATAGCCAAAGGAGAAGAAAGAGTAAAAATACCATTGGTTAACAAGATTGATGAGCAGTGTCCACCATCCTTTCACTACATACCTCATAGCCTCACTTTCTCTAGTGCTTCTATCAATTTCTCCCTTTCTGAGATCGGAAATGAGAATTGCTGTTCAAATTGTTATGGTGACTGCCTGCCTTCTCCAGTACCCTGTGCTTGTGCATGTGCAAATGGGGGTGAGTTTATATACACTGTGAAAGGTCTTGTAAAGGAAGCTTTTTTGTTGAAGTGTATTTCTGTCAATCGCGACCTAAAAAGAGCCACCACTTATATTGTCCGGAATGCCCTCTAGAAAAGTCAAAAGATAACAACATTTTAGAACCGTATACGGGCCACCTGAAGAGAAAATTTATCAAACAGTGCTGGAGAAAGTGTGGTTGTGGTAAACATTGTGGCAATCAAGTGGTGCAGCGGGGCATAAGTTATAATATGCAGGTGAAGAATTGTTTTCGTGTTATTTTAAAGCTTTTGCATGTTGTAGCTCTACTGTCATAATTGGACCTTGTGGTGATTATCATTCTTAAAAGTGTTCCAGTTACTACTGCAGTGAGTGACTTTGTTTCGGAACCCTTAAGCTTAAGCCTGTACTCTTTTGTGACTGATTTTTGTCCTTTAGGTGTTTATGACGCCTGAAGGAAAAGGGTGGGGTCTGCAAGCACTGGATGAACTGCCTAAAGGTGCATTTGTATGTGAGCACATAGGTGAAATCAAGGAAATGCATGAGCGAAATTTGAAGAAGGGTGACGCTGCAGAAACGTACTTATCAGGTGCTCCTTGATTCTGATTGGAGCTCCATGTGTGTGAAGGATGATGAAGCTCTTTGTTTGGATTCAACGACCTTTGGAAACATTGCTAGGTTTATCAACCATAGGTATTTGTTTGTTTTGAGAAGTAGCATTCTTATGTTTATTTGGTTTTGAGCTCTTAGATTGTTATTGCATCTGCCTTTAAGATGGAAATTCCTCAATATTGGATGGTTTAATTAGTAAACGTAGCTCCTGGCAGAAAGTTCACTTTTTAAGCATAAGTCCTTTGGTCTAAAGCTTTGAGAATCCAACTTTCAGCTGCGCATTGCAAGCTTATCTCCTAAAACAGCATAAAATTCAAGACACCTGGAAAGGATTTCCCTATTCATTCAGCGCAGAACTCATGTATTAAACCTGGTGAAACTGAGTAACGAGTACTGTCTCGGAAAGACTTGCTGTTGCATCATTGCTTTTAAAGTAACAAGGAACAATCTCGATGCTTTGAATGTTGATTTGCAAGGGTTTTTGTTCAGCTATACAACCTCATACTTGAATACAGCCCTGGAAGGTTAGCACTTCTATGTTGGGTGCTCAGTACCTTGCTGTCAAGTTTGTTTTTTTGAGGTCATGTGCTCATGCACTTTGAGTTACCAGATTTTATTATAAACTATAGCTCTAAATGCAGATGACTTTGTTCGGAGATAAAATAGTGATCTATTTCTCATGACCACAACACTTTTAACTATAATTAATATCTGATGTCTGAAGCAGAGATCATATCCTTGCTGTCAAGCTGGTTTTCTAGACTCATCTGCTCATGCACTTTTGTTCACATGATTTTCTCTATAACTGCAGTCCTAGATGTTTGTCTTTCTCCCTTTGTATGGTTACTCATTGATATCTGATGGCTCAAGCAGAGATCAGGGTGAGTGCTAGCTGAAGCTCTAAAGATGATGCTGTGCATCGATAGGCACTCACTTGACATGCAGAAGGCTGCAGCGTTCATAAAGCGTTTAGCCACATTCTTGTTATGCTTTGAGTCTGCAAAGTCCATGGCTGGTACCCTCTTGGTATCCCATGCCAATTATTTATTTCCTTGATACTAAGATTATCATTCTAATTGGTTACTTGTTTGCCGTTACTCGCAGCCTTGGTCACTTTAAAGCATCTCCTATTAAATGCCGGTTTTTGTTGGAAAATGATCCTGAGGTGGCTCAGTATCAGGTTCTGTTGCAGTAAGCAATTTACTGCTTCCACGCAGAACCCTTAATTGATGCATGATATGTTGGATTTAAATGGAGATGAAGGAAGTAAGGCTAAAAGAGAAGTGTCTCCTTTCTCCGTGATGCAATTTTGGGTGCATAAGAGAGATGAACACATGCTGTCAAGGTTCAGGAAATCTCGTCTCTTGATGTACTTTTAAAGGATGTCATTCATCCCAAGGTATAAACTCCTTTCTCTTTTGCAGGTCCAGAAGGTTCTAAAATTCCACCAATGGAAAAGTCTCAAAATGCTTTAACTATTGGTCCATCATTACGACTTCAAGGATCGTTAGTACCGTTCTTCTCTTTCAAACGGCCATCCCTTGGTCAAGAGAATCAAGTTACCTCCATACCTTCACTGAGATATCTCGCACATTTTATGCTTTTTAAATTGATTATCAAAAAGAAAACATTCAGATTTTTGCCCACTGTATGTGTTATTTCGAATTGCATGATCTCTGTGATTTAATTGTATAAAGTACAATTTGAGATGGAAATTGCTATTAAAATTTTTGAAATAGATGAGCGTTGACGTTGCAAAGATGAATTCTAAATGCCCCCAACTGCAATGCATGAGCTTAAAGCTTTGAGTCATAATTATTAAGCATTTTGTTATAGGTCAAAGTTCTCAACAAACTTGCTTCAGCTCGAGCTTCAGGAGCAGGTAGTAGCAGCAGAGTCTTGACAGATTTGGTAGAGGGTCTAGAAGAAGCAGCTGTTGCTGTAGAATTGAGGTTGAAGATCAACCAGAGTCATCCGGACTTAAAGGGAGGGTACGTGGTTTCTTGGTTTCTAGCAATGTCATTTTCTTTTTCCTTCTCTAAGATCCTGATAGTGTAGAGGTTACAGATCTTTCTGAGACTATGGAGAGGCAGTGTTGAAGCACTTGGAGAACTCTATTGATTTGGACCCAAAGCTTCAGAAAGCTCCAGTAAATTATGAAGGAGTAAGTTTTGAATCGATGAAGTTATTCTTAATAGATTGGACCTCATCATTTCAGCAGCTATTTATATTGTGTATTATCGTGTTCATATGCTGAGGAGACAAGTTAATGCTCTAATTCTCAATTAAAGTACATACGTTCTGAATGCTCCTGGGGATGATTGCTGCTTAAACAGGCCCGGGTATCTGGGTTTGGAGGATGGTTCCTTTTGAGGCTCTTGCTTTATGATCCTGTTCTTCCTCTTAACATTGAGGTAGAGGAATCTCTTACACAAGCTACCATAAAAATGATTTTATTGGATTAAGAATTCAAATCAAAATTTACCTGCTGTAGGCACCAACTCACGATGACGCTGTAAAACTTGGACTTGCCGTGCTTGGGGCTATTAAGGAGTTTGCAGCTTTGGATACATCCGCTTTAGACAAGTTTGTTCAAGTATCATGAGCTGATGATGCAGAGCGCTTTGGTACAAGTATCTTTCGGCACATTATACTGGCAGTTAAAGTCGGCTTTTGCGTCTACCTCTGTACAGTACGTATAATCAGTGCGTCAATCTCTGATTCTGAGGAGGTCCATTTTCCATATGGTTTTCGTCACTGGCACTCAAAATACTACTTGATGGCTATGTTTACTTTAGTTTTTACTTATGTTCCATGTATGCAACAGAGATGTTCTGATAAATAAGAAACGTTCTTCGACTACAGAATTTTTCGGAGGGATGTTTGAAGTTGTGATGCAACTAGTTTTTTCGTTTTTATAATGTTCGATTAATTTTGATTGCGTGTATCTCCTGATCATTGTTCTTTACATGGAATGTGCATTTTCTGTGCTTAAATGTTGTGATGTTTCCCAAAGACATCCCACGCGTCTAATGTTTGTAATGATGAAGACTCATACTAGATGTCTTGATGAACTGACCTAAATCTCTTGTGTCCAACAACTTTGGCTCACGTCCCGTTTCTTTCTGGTTCATGAAACTATTTTCTGAGCGTGAACTTAGTATTTGGGAGGTGGAACAGAGGCTGTCTCTTCCAAGATACTGATTACTTGCCCCGCGGTTGATCTAATATTGAGGTCAAGCGCCATGTACCGCGCCAAATGGGGATCACATCCTCTGAGATTGTAGGCTATGTCATAAAGAGTCGAGAGTTTATCGCGGTTCACAGTGCAAAGGTTTTTTAGTTTCGTCTCTCTTTTACTTTGTAGTGATGGCTGATGATAGCAATGAGGTTCCGCATGATGAAAGCCACCGCATGAACAAGACTATTATTGTACTTCAGCAAACATACCGAAGCAGAAATTCCAGGAGTTGTCATGTGTGGAATCTCTGCTACTACACATGACAGTCTTCCTACCCATTGTTTACTGTTCTTGACATTAGACAATGCCGTCTTATTGCATACTCCAGGGATTCTTTGGATGTTAATGTTCATTCAATGGATTGGGTCTATAAATGATTACCTTATTGTATTCTGAAAAATCAAAATGAGGAGAAACATGAAAATCATGAGAGCCGCTATAAGGACTTAATGGGAAAAAATAACTATGGGGGGAGAGGGAGGAGAAACATGAATCCTGGATCGAGGCAAAGTATTCACCTTCTTAACTTGTATGAATTTATTGGAAAAGAGCATTTGATTCAGGCAAAAAGCAACATAATAAAGTACAGAACCTCCTCTCAGCACCACTTGATTATCGTTCCGCTCTAGCTCAATACTACTACAAAACACGAACGTCACAGCCAAAATCGCAGAGCAAGACTTGCAAATCATGCTCAACGGCTATGAATGATGAAAGACATACATATGTAGTACCATAACTCACACCCACATTACAACTTGAGGAAAACGAACTCCTCAATTGCAGAGATGTCCTCGATCCTCTTCAGAGTCTCCTTGCTGGGCTGGTCATCAACTCCAATTGCCATCACGGCTTTGCTTTCGCGGTACCAACGCTCATGAAATTGACATTGACATTCTCTTCCCCCAAAATGCTTCCTACTGTGCCAATCATACCTGGCTGATCAACTTGCCTGCACAATATGATGCTTCCCTCCAAGCTCACATCCACTTCGAAAGATCCCACCTTTGTGAGATGTGGGATCCCATCCTTCACCCGCCCCTCAACCGTGATCTCCCAGAATCTGAAATGGCGCTGGCAAATCTTGATTCCACATTTGCAATCTGAACCTGGACATACTCAAGAGGACTCTCTGGTGAACCATCTAAGATGACCCGCTCCTCTGTTATTCTCAGTCCTCTCTGCTTAGCAGTAAAATCTGCATTGACCAAGTTCACAAAGACATCGGATATGGGTTCAATTATACCCTTAGTAATCATAGCACGGAGTAGTCTAGTGTTGAGATCATCAGGTGCTCTTGTAGAAGCATATGTCACTTTTATGGTTTTACACCACTCCCACCCCCAACTAATTGAACGGCCAGTCTCCCAAGCTTCTCAGCAAGTACAACAAATGGTTTCAGCTCTGTAAGAACCTGCAGCTAAAAAGGAAATGTATAAAGAACTCAAGATTTATGTTACTCAAGCATATCTTGAGCCAAGTTCTGCCTTCTGGATCTTAAACAAAGCACCCTCAGGCATCAAAATCGTCATTACAGTCATTCAGAGTTACTTGTCTATCACACCACATTATTGACCCACTTCCTAAAGGAATCGACCAAGGGAAGCATCTCTTACAGTCTTCAAAAGCTCACTTCCTCTGCTCATCTTGTACCGAGAGGAAGCTGGATTTGGGCCAAAGCCAAACATCAACGAAATTAAACAATTGTATACATATTGGATGATTCCAATCAACCACCTCAGTAAAAAATGTTTGCCAGAAAAGATCAAACTTCTACTGAGCACTGACAATCATTCTCCTCCACGGTACATATCAAACAATTGGACCAGCATATTTTACGGTCCTCAAAATCTCACTTCCTCTATTCATCTCATACAAAGAGGAAGCTGGATTTGGGCCAAAGCCAAACATCAATGAAATTAAACAATTGTACACATATCAGAAATTTGCAATTGATCGCCTCAGAACAAATCTTTGCCAAAAAAAGATCAAACTTCTAGAGAGCACCCATAGTCATTCTCCTCCAAATCACACATCAAGTAAGTTCCATCACAACAATTATGCATCAGAACCCAAGCCATGATAAGATATGTCAAATACTGAGAGCACATATATTGAAGATCGAGAGGAAACAGATTGGAGGATAAAAAGTTAGAAGTAGACCAAGAGATGCCAAACAGCCAAGTTGTAGAAAAGTTCTTGATACCTCAGCAGGAACCATCGGCACATTGACAGCAGTAGCAGCCAACTCTCCTTTTAGAGCTCCAATGACAGCTTCAGCAATTTCAATAGCCACTCCTTCGTGGCATGTCAAGTGACCGTTTTATATGCTTTCTAATAATATAGAGAAAGTTAAAGTTGGGTAAATTGTAACTGTTCACAAACCTGTGCTTCTGTGGTACTGGCTCCAAGGTGTGGGGTCACCGTGACTCTCTCGTGTTGTACCAACTCGCTGTCCTTCGCTGGTGGTTCCTCCGTGAAGACATCAAGCGCCGCCTGCAACAAGGCTACTATGTGCTTCACCTCCCAAGGCAACAAGAAGGAAACTCAACATTTCAGATATCAGATAGCAATACCTGAGCAACAATTCCAGCATCCAATGCCCTCACAAGAGCTTCTTCATCAATCACTCCTCCACGAGCAACATTGACAATTCGAACTCCTTCATCTTTGCAAAAGTCTCATCATTGAGAACCTTTGATGTAGCAGGTGTTAGGGGCATGTGTAATGAAATGAAATCTGCAGTTGCTATGACTTCATCAAAGCCCACAAGTTCCACCCCCACCGCGCGTGCTTGATCTGCGGGGGCATAAGGGTCATGTGCAATCACATGCATACCAAGACCTTTGGCACGACGTGCGACTTCTGATCCAACCTTTCCAAAACCCATAATGGCAAGCGTTTTCCCAACAAGGGACACACCCACATATTTGTTTCTTTGCCACTTTCCTGCATCAAGCAAAACAACCATATGTCAAAGACCAACATTGGTATAGCCTTAAGAAAATGTTGGCAACTCACTTTGTCCCCTATAAAACTTAAGCATTGACATAACTAAGGAGGCAAAATCCAAAAAACCCGTGCACCTCCTACCAATAGTAGCATGACAAGCTGCTTTAGCTCTTGTTTACTGATTGCACAACTCAATTATTCTTCTAGTTTTGCTTTATGGTATGATGTTGAGCAAACATGCATAGTCGTTGAAATTGCTATTCATATTGATCGTGCAGTGCCAAAGGTCAATTCCTTATCTCAATAGACTTGAAGGCAACCCCTTGCTTGCAGCGGCCAATTCCAAATCTCTCCAGCTGTTCGTCCTCCATAAGCTCCATGGATTCCTTGGCAATTCTGCGAGCAGTGGCCTTCTCCACTGCAGCTTTTCGTCTCTCTTCTTTTTTTCGACGAAGCTCTTCTTTTTGTCTCTTTTTCTCCGCCTTCCAAACAAAAAAACCAGAGAAGTTGGTAAAGAAAAGAGAAAAGAAGAGATGCTACTTAACCAATCAAATAAAGCAAAAGAAACTAACTAGTGAAAATGCAATATCAAGCTCAAATACTTACCTTAGATTCTTTCTACAAATACTACTCCTGTCGCTCTGATTCTCGCCTTTGCTCACGTAGCAATCTCTCCTCCTCTCTCTGCTGTTCACGCATCAACCTTTCTTCTTCCTTCCTTCTTTCATGATCAAATCTTTCCATCTCTTTCCTCATTCGTTCCTCAGACTGCAATAGAAAAATACAGGATATCAGTACATGCCAAAGTTTTGTCCACAAAGCTCACATATCCTTAACACTCAGCACAACTCTTCAAAAAGGAAAAGGAGGAAAAGTGAGGGACAGGGAAAGAAAATCAGTCAATGTCCAAAGTTTTCTCTCGATCTTCTTCGCATTAACAAGTTTCAGTATCCTCTGTTTTCCGCATCCACTCTCATTCCATCCACTTTCCTTCATTTCGAAAACAAAGACTAAAAGAGAATCGAACCAAAAGGAAACTCCTTTTGTCCCTTGTCACACTTTCATTGAGAACTCATGACGATCGGCGACCCAATGTGAAGGAAGATGGAAAGTATGATGACGAAAACAATGCCGAATACCTCCGATAAAACTCCAACATTCATGCAGAGAATATCCACTTAGGTTTAGTGCGATGGTTAATCTTTCTTTGTTTAATATCAGTTCTAAATGTGACCTTGTAAGCAAAGAAGGTTGTTATATTTAAACGAAATCAATGTCATGAGTTCCCACCCATTGTAAAACAAGGAAGTAGGTACATCGACCGAGCTCTAGTCAGTATGACAGTTGTCCTCCACGAATCAATCGAACAAGAATGCACACTAAACCACAGCGCTAATGAATCGCCAAGTCACACGGATTTGATAATTCAGGCTACCTTTCCTAATACATAACATGAGGAGGCAATTATATTGTTGATGCAGGGAATGACCTCTTAGTAAGACCAAGAAAAGGCTGCAGTGAATGAACGATAGAAAATGTTGGATCAGCGGAGATTGACTAATCAATGTGTCATATTCACTAATCGACCATATATAATAGAAAACTTCCCAGGGCAAAACTCTGTCAACATCCACGGCCATGTACCGTTCCAAGTGATTCACAGAACACACCTCTCTCATTCTTCCTTCTTATAGCCAGCACGGAAGTAGACTCCATGCTATTTATTTGATACATGTACAAGCACGAACGTCGGCTAAAAGGTTACCTTTATACCCAATAGTGCCATTAACTGAAAAATGAACTCTGGGTGACCAGGCCAAGCCGCTCCTGTGACCAAGTTTCCATCGGTGAAGCAGCGATCGATTGGATCAGGTTCTAACCATGTGGCGCCGGCTAGTACCATGTCGAGCTTCACAGCAGGATATGCTGTACATTTCTTCCCCTGCAACAAATCACGATGAATACACCGGTTATACCCTGATGATCTCAAGATACAATAACACAGAATGCCATTCAACTTCAGAAAATTTTCATGTCAAATGCTAAAACTCAACAGGGCCTCATATTCCACTGGCTCTAATTTCATTTCATCACACTTTAATACCACACCAATCTGTTGAAAAGCCTTATACATTTAAACTTAAATAGCAGATAAGGGACATGTGCCTATCTCCGTGACTTTTTCTGATACATTCTACCTTAGTGTTCGATTGAAATGTGGAGAAGTTCACAATCACAGACGCCAAGAGTCGCAGTTAAAGTAGTCGCCACCACAAGAAGTTCCTCAAGATCAGCATGAGCATTCTCAAAAGACCGATGAATTTATACAGAAACTCCTACAACTGCTACCAGATAACATGCTAATCAACAGTTTTGTCCCATTATTAATATCCATTATCCAGAAACAACCTTGAGAACACCAGCAGCAGCCAAAATCTGCTGCCCATGGCAAATGGAGGCAACTGGCTTCTTGGCCTCCATGAAATCCTTAACTAGAGCAATCACTTTCCCATCCAAGGCCAAATATTCTGGGGCACGACCTCCAAGGATGACAAGGGCATCATAACTTGAGGCATCCAAACCCTCAAAGTCAGCTGTAAGAGTAAAATCATGGCCAGGTTTCTCGTTGTAAGTCTGGTCACCTTCAAAATCATGAATTGCAGTTGGGCAAGTGTCACCACTCTTCTTCTTGGGGCAGACTGCATCAACATGGCACCCTAGAGCTTGAAGAGACTGAAAAGGTACGTATACCTCATAATCTTCCATGTAGTCCTATAATAGCAAGCCATGGGCAAAGGTTTTATCAAACTCCGCTTAAACTGTATGGCCTCGTGACATGTTAAGTAGAAGCGAGCTCGTGACAAACCGCCCAAATTCATGCACAAGCGCAACTACTCATAATGTCTTTTGCTCCCTTTCAGATAAAGTATAAATTCAACAATATGAGCAATGTAACTCGCTTTTCCTATTTAGTCATTCTTTGATTGAAAAGTGAATTTGATTAGTTGAATAGCAGAAAAATAAAATAAGTTAAATGAACCATCCATCAAGGATAAGGATAAGTATTGGGTCCATGACAGTCTTCACCTGGAATTGCTTAAGAGTAACCAGCCACTTGGAAGGACTACTCCTCCTGTGACAACTAACCCTGACAATCATAGACTCACCTAGAACAGAGATCTGTAATGTTGTTTAAAACAGAATGGCAGTAATTGACCCATGAATTAGATGGAACCAAATGCGGATTTAACTGAGTGGCTCAACTGCTATTTTAATATAAAGAGCTAATCCAATGCAAGCTAGCACCAATTCTTTTCAGGAAATATTTCTCTTGAATAATATTTTCACATATCATAATTACCATACTTCACTTCCATAACTCAAATACCGCTGACTCATCTGTACCACCAGTTCAGACAAGGACACAAGTAAATTCAACTAATCATCCCAATTATGTAATTAACCTGTATAAGCTCAATAAAATGTGTTACAATCCAAAATGACATCACTCTGCACTTTTGCCGTCCATAACTCACTCTCTTGAGAAACTAGAAGCTTTAATTGACAGCCAAACAAAATGCACCGGAAAATGAAAAAAAAATTGAGTAATTTATTTGAAAACATTTTCAGACAATACTCTTGGAGCACATTCCAATACCGATATAGAGAGGTTCGGAAGTATCCAGTGATCCATAGCAGAGAACCAGCTCCAAAAGCTCAAGTAAATAGAAAAGATGGATTACTAGTCAGTTGAAAAGAAATAGAAGCAGGAACACAAGTCATATACGCCATTACTGCCCAAATGTTCAGTAAATTCTCAACACATACCCCACATAAAAATAAGATCCGTTTTTGCCGACCCAGTAATGCTGCTGCCCAAAGCCTTCACAAAAGACTGGATGAACTCAGGATGTCCAGGGTATGCAACCCCAGTCACAAGATTGCCATCAGTAATACAGTGTGACAGGCTCTCAGGTTCAACCCAGTGAGCACCTGCAGCAATCAGTACAGGTCCCACAGTAGGATATGCTGTGCACTTGCAACCTTTAACAATATTTGCAGCAGCCAAAATCAATTGGCTATGACAAATAGTGGTAATCGGCTTTCCAGCATGAGAAAATTTGCTGACGAAGTCTACAACAGATTGATCCATCGCAAGATACTCCGGAGCTCGTCCTCCTGGCATGACTAGGCCATCATAGTCACTGAATTCGATTTCAGCGAATGTGGCATTTAATGTAAAATTGTGCCCCGAGACTCGGAATAAATCTGCACAGCGTAGAAGGTAAAGCTCAAAAAGGAGTAATTAACGCCTACAGATTGAGAAAAGACAAACCAATGTCCCAGCTCTTTAAGAGCTCAATGGAGATTAAAGATGATATATGTAAGCAATAAAAAGAAATCTATGAGGCTGAAAGTCTGATATGTAAATTATCAAATGTTGTAGTATGGTTTCTTCTATATACACATGAGAAAAGAATTACATGAGTATTTTGATATTGTTAGTATAGATAGATGTTGAAATTATTAAAAAGTTCTCAGTAAACTGAGAAGATATTTTAAATACATCATTGATTTTTTCTTGTGTGTAAGAAAAATAAAAATGTCCATAATCTCCTTGCAATCCACATTACTTCCAAAACAAGCGCCGCATCTTTTGTAACAATGATATGTCCCCATACTGAATGCGTTTGTGAAAATAGAAAATCATACAACATCCCTTTGAATTCCTAGGCTACCACACAGAAATAGATACATTACAGGTCCTCACAGCAATTGGATAGTAGATTATTCCACGGATAACAGAAGTCCAAGGACTTGGATTGCTGAAACTAAAATACAGGTAATGACTTAACAAAATGCTTGAAGCAGAACGGGTATCTAGACGATTTTCCTAGTCAATGAGAGTTAGTTATGGACACTGAGATGTATAAGGCCAATGATAAGAAGACAAGTATGACTGTGAGATGTTGACATATGCTGTAAGGGCAAAGAGTGTTCTCTTTTTCTTTTTTAACCCAAAAATATGAAGAGGACACTTTTTGAATGCTTTGAATTTCATGTGAGAACATGAAGAGACTTGTTCTAAATCATGCTATTGACAGGACTGTCTTCTAGTTCAGTTAGGTCTTTCTATTTTCTTTTGTACTTCATCTAATTTTAATATTTAATGTGAACTTAATGGGTAGCTTGAAATATTTTTCTATTTATACCAGTGCTTACTTATCACGTACTCTTTTTGGACATTAGTTTAATGACTATGATACAATGACATACATGCTCTTCAAGTAATAGCCTTTTTCAACTCGATGTAGATCATGCTCAGCATTTCTAATTTAATTCATCCGCCTCTGCAATATTCACATTGATGTAGAACAATCATAAATGCTTTATGAATTTCCTTTCTTTCTCAAGAACTTGAGATGAGATCACATGTAGATGCTCAAACAGCAGATTCTCACTGTCACCTAGTGTACCTGGGACTCATCTAGCACATTCAATATGATGTAGTTGACAATAACTACCAAGGAGAGAGAAGCGAAGTTTGACATGGCACATGAATTCAATCAATCATTCAACAATAACAGGTCTCATTAAAGTCTGCTAATATCAAGCGGAAAATCAACAAAACTAGGAGTAAGGTTTTATTCCCATCGGGGTTGGCAGTCATGTCATGTAACGCAGGCATCGCTAAGAAAGTGAAATTTCAAAACGCCCATTGTACTTTGGACCATTTAGAAAATGATCAGAGTATGTATATTTTTTTCAACTCAATCAGAGGCCATGTACTTCTCAAATAGGCGAAATAGCACTTCTGCAGGTCTTCTGCAAAGAGTCAACATCACTCATGATTGTTTCATCCCTTCCAGCACTATCTTCTTCATCATCATAACATATATCCTGGTCCTTTTCTTCTTGACGAACTATATCAAAGGAATCCAATAAGAGAAGGTTAATATCGCATCATGGACAATGCACACTTACAATACTCAATCAATGACACGCTAGGGATGAACTTTCGATTAATGTGTCAACTAGTTGCACAAAATTCTCCAGGGCAACATGTAATTGGTTCCAGAAAATTTGTATATGCTGTTTTCATTTACATTTCAGAATGCGGCAGCTTCAAAAACATGTTTGGAAAGACACTGGAAATTATTTTACAACTTCGACAATGGAAAGCATGTTATGAATGAAAAAGAGTTCAAAGCTGAAAATGACATTTTGGTGTATCCAGTATTTATTCATTCTAACAAAAGCACAGATCTTTGGAAGGAAAAAGAAAAATTCTATTTTACAGCTTTGATGGAATACAAGCATATACTCCCATTTTTCATCCCGTTAGAGAATTTTCATTTTCATTCACACGTTTCCAAGAAAACAGAAAACAAAAATTAAAATACTACCAAAGTACTTCCACTTCCACTTCCAATCAAGGACCAAACATGCAAAGCCAGGATCCACAATGCAGGCAATTGGCCAGATATTATTTTGGCTTTCAGATGCAAGAGAATGAAGATGATCATGAGAAAAGGAGCTGACAGAAGCCAAGAATGACAAAGAGTAAAATCCATGGAAGGAATAAGACTAAATAGGCACACTCCTAAGTGGTCCAAGCATGAACCAGAATAATCAATTATGGTCAGCCACTAGGTCTAACACCAAATTAAGCAGTTGGACAACACAATGTTAACGATTTGCAAATCATCGTGAATCACTATACCTTGTCCATATCATCTTGCTCTTTTCTAGTAAACCCACTAGCAGCAAGTTCTTTGTCCAGAAAACCAACAGATTTGCTTATTGAATAAAAACAAGGTCTACTGCTTCCTTCTGAATCTTCCTCTGAATTCTACTGAGTGGAATCCTAATGCAAATGTGCTCCATCCTTATCCGACTATAAACCTTAACATGAATTCTACTGAGTGGAATCCAAAAGAAAAAAAAAACGAACCTCCGGACGTACGGGAGTCGCCAATGGGGTGCCTACGGTGGGGCTTGGGAAGGCGACGGCGGGCGACGGCGTCCGCGTTCAGGAGCAGGGGGCGATTCGTGGAGGAAAGAGAGAGAGAGCGACCTTCGTTCGCGGAGAGGGAGGCCAAAACGCGATCAGGGGTTCGTCGGCGTCGGGGTTAGCCAGCAAGGGCGCTCCGCAGAGGAAAGAGGGAGAGAGAGGAGCAGAGGTCGCGAGAGGGAGGCGAAAGGGCGTCGGCGACGGCGTCAGGGGCGGAGGCGGAGGTGGAGGGGCGGAGCGTCGGCTTCGGCGTCGGCGTCGGCGTCCGCATCGGAGTTGGGGGCGACGGAGGCCACCGACGGAGGGCATCGGCGTCGTGGGCAACCAGCGGAGGAGAGCAGACGCGTCAGCAGAGGTGGAAAGGGCGTCGGCGTCGGCGTCGGCGTCGCGGGCAACCAGCGGAGGAGAGAGAGCAGAGGCGTCGGCGTCGCGGGCAACCAGCAGAGGAGAGAGAGCAGAGGCGTCGGCGGAGGTGGAAACGGCGTCGGCGTCGCAGGCAACCAGCGGAGGAGAGAGAGCAGAGGAGGGGAAGAGCATTCGGAGAGAAGCCCTGCGATTTTGTTCTCTCGCAAAACGGAACGGAGAACGGGGAGAACGGGGAAAGAGAGAAAGAGAGAAGAGAGAGAGGACGAGTGGACATGTCGCAGAGGAGAGCAGAGGAGAGAGAGCGTCAGAGTGGTGGGCCCACGAGCGGCGCGCGCAAATTTTAAACGCCTGACATCCTCGCCTACGTGGAGCCACGCGTCGATCGCTGAGTGGTTTAACCCACCGCCTACGTGTTGGGTTAAACCCACCCAATATTTTCTCTTGATCCGGACCACATCACCTGCCCCCTCGCCACGTCACTCCAAGCTCACCCCCGCTCGCCACGTGTCTCCCCGCCCTTCCTTATATTCTCCATCCCATCCCATCCCATCCCCCTCTCTGTCCCCACCCCGCGGTCCCCGTTAACCGACCAAAACCACCAGCGGCTCGCTTCGGCAAAGTAAAACCATGGGCAAGCAGAACGACGGGGGTGACGCCACGGGCTCCGACGAGTTCAAGCTCGTCGGCTTCTCCAACTTCGTCCGGTCCAACCCCGGTCCGACCGCTTCCCCGTCCGCTGCTTCCACCACGTCGAGTTCTGGTGCAGCGACGCCACCAACGTCTCCCGCCGCTTCGCCTGGGGCCTCGGCATGCCCGTCGTCGCCAAGTCCGACCTCTCCACCGGCAATGCCACCCACGCCTCCTACCTCTGCCGCTCCGGCGACCTCTGCTTCCTCTTCACCGCCCCCTACTCCCCCTCCATTGCCTCCTCCGAAGGCCTCGACCCCTCCGCCACCGCTTCCCTCCCCTCCTTCTCCTACTCCGACTGCGTCGCCTTCGCCGCCAAGCACGGGCTCGGCGTCCGCGCCATCGCCCTCGAGGTCGAGGACGCCGACGCCGCCTTCCGCACCAGCGTCGCCCACGGCGCCAGGCCGGTCTCCCCGCCGGTCGTCCTTGACGGCCGCGCCGCCATCGCCGAGGTCCACCTCTACGGCGACGTCGTCCTCCGCTACGTCAGCTACAAAACCCAGGCCTCCGATCGCGGCGACTCCTGGTTCCTGCCTCGGTTCGAGCCGTCGGTCGAGGTCTCCTCCTTCCCGCTGGACTTCGGAATCCTGAGGCTCGACCACGCTGTCGGGAACGTCCCCGAGCTCGGCCCGGCAATCTCGTACGTGAAGCGGTTCACCGGCTTCCACGAGTTCGCCCAGTTCACCAAGGACGACGTCGGGACCGCGGACAGCGGGCTCAACTCGATCGCGCTGGCGAACAACGACGAGACGGTTTTCGTGCCTATGAAGGAGCCGGTGTTCGGGACCAAGAGGAAGAGCCAAATCCAGACCTACCTCGAGCACAACGAGGGCGCCGGGCTGCAGCACCTGGCGCTGATCAGCGAGGACATCTTCCGGACGCTGAGGGAGATGAGGAAGCGGAGCAGCGTGGGCGGGTTCGAGTTCATGCCGTCGCCACCGCCCACGTACTACCGGAACCTGAAGGCCCGGGCCGGGGACGTGCTGACGGACGAGCAGATCAAGGAGTGCGAGGAGCTGGGGATTCTGGTGGACAGGGACGATCAGGGGACGCTGCTCCAGATTTTCACCATGCCCGTGGGTGACAGGTATGTGATCTCGATTTTAGGCGGGCTCTCTCCTTTGAGTCTTCGCCAAAGTCAATTTTTTTAGCTATGGGCATGTGAAACTTTGAATTGAGGATGGATCGGGGATTGGATATGGTTTGAGGGTACAAAACATGGGTTTGTCGATCATTGACGAGACAATAGACTACATTCTCTCTTTCGAAAACAGCATGTATGCACTTGATAGAACAGACCCTCGATAACATCGGTTGCCCAAGTCGCTCAAGGCCCGACTTTTTCCTTGGATTTAGGTTGAATTTGTTAAAATAATTTGATGTCAGGAGCAAAAAGTTGCCATAGATTTCGGTTTCGAGTGAAAACCAACTTGGGTAATAGTGTGTAGCAGTGAATTTCTAAGTCCAAAGTATCTGTCGGTCCTCCTCTGATGTTGTTCACCTGGTTTCTCTTGCTGCCTGACCTTGCAGGCCGACCATATTCATTGAGATCATACAGAGAATGGGGTGCATGTTCACGGACGATCACGGGAAACAGTATCAGAAGGCCGGGTGCGGAGGGTTTGGGAAGGGCAACTTTGCGGAGCTTTTCAAGACCATCGAGGAGTATGAGAAGATGCTTGAGGCACGGCGAGTCTCGGGGCCGGCCTCCGCCTGAATGGATGCTTTTGGCCATTAGTTTACCTAAGCCTGGTTTCTAGTGGCAAGCATAGTTTGTTGTTGTATACTTTTAGGGCCGGCTCCGCCTGAATGGATGCATTTGGCCATTTGTTTACCTAAGCCTGGGTTTCTAGTGGTAAGCATAGTTTGTCATTGTATACTTTTGAGTGCTAATAATAGTGGAATAAAACACTCTTTGCCAAAGAATTTGGGGTGCGATTGTGCTTCTCTGATGAACGATAACGGAAAGTTCTCTATCATCAAATGGGAGAATGCACGACATGGCATGAGCCAACAAGACGCTTGAGGCACAGCAAGTCTCGAGGCCGGCTCCGCCTGAATGGATGCATTTGGCCATTTGTTTACCTAAGCTTGGGTTTCTAGTGGCAAGCATAGTTTGTCATTGTATACTTTTGAGTGCTAATTATAGTGGAATAAAACACTCTTTGCCAATGAATTTGGGGTGCAATTGTGCTTCTTGATGAATGATAACGGAAAGTTCTCTATCATCAAATAGGAGAGTGCACAACATGGCATGAGCCAACAAGACACTTGAGGCATAGCGAGTCTTGAGGCCGGCTCCGCCTAAATGGATGCATTTGGCCATTTGTTTACCTAAGCCTGGGTTTCTAGTGGCAAGCATATTTTGTCATTGTATACTTTTGAATGCTAATTATAGTGGAATAAAACACTCTTTGCCAATGAATTTGGGGTGCAATTGTGCTTCTTGATGAATGATAACGGAAAGTTCTCTATCATCAAATAGGATGATAACGGAAAGTTCTCTATCATCAAATAGGAGAGTGCACAACATGGCATGAGCCAACAAGACGCTTGAGGCATAGCGAGTCTTGAGGCCACTCCGCCTAAATGGATGCATTTGGCCATTTGTTTACCTAAGCCTGGGTTTCTAGTGGCAAGCATAGTTTGTCATTGTATACTTTTGAGTGCTAATTATAGTGGAATAAAACACTCTTTGCAAATGAATTTGGGGTGCAATTGTGCTTCTCTGATGAACGATAGCAGAAAGTTCTCTATCATCAAATGGGAGAGTGCACGACATGGCATGAGCCAGCAAGACGCTTGAGACTAAGTCTTGGGGCCGGCTCGCCTGAATGGATGCATTTGGCCATTTATTTATCTAAGCTTGGGTTTCTAATGGGAAGCATAGTTTGTCATTGTATACTTTTGAGTGCTAATTGTAGTGGAATAAAACACTCTTTGCCACTAAATTTGGGGTGCGGTTGTGCTTCTTTGATGAACGATAACAGAAAGTTTTCTCTATCATCAAATGGGAGAGTGCACGACATGGTATGAGCTTGCAAGACGCTTGAGGCACGGCAAGTCTTGGGGCCGGCTCCACCTAAATGGATGCATTTGGCCATTTGTTTACCTAAGCCTGGGTTTCTAGTGGCAAGCATATTTTGTCATTGTATACTTTTGAGTGCTAATTATAGTAGAATAAAACACTATGTGCTAATTAATTTGGGGTGCGATTGTGCTTGTTTGATGAACGATAACGGAAATTTCTCTATCATCAAATGGGAGAGTGCACGACATGGCATGAGCCAACAAGACGCTTGAGGCACGACGAGTCTTAGGGCCGACTCCACCTGAACAGATGCATTTGGCCATTTGTTTACCTAAGCCTAGGTTTCTAGTGGCAAGCATAGTTTGTCATTGTATACTTTTGGGGCTAGCTCCACCTAAATGGATGCATTTGGCCATTTGTTTACATAAGTCTGGGTTTCTAGTGGCAAGCATAGTTTGTCAATTGTATATTGTTGAGTTCATCATTGTCTCTATTGTAGACCATATACAATTGGCCTTTCGACGTCACGATAGCGACTCCAATCACCACTGGGGCCATTCAAGTTGTGGTCCCCTCAAAACTATTCATAACATGAAAATGAGCTCTCTTAATTTATTTAGGAGCTTACCAGGACTTGTATCACCTTTCAAATGTATGTATCAAGACCCACAATATGGCTATTGGCAGAATTTGCATAGCAAAGCAATTCATGCGGACCCAATCAGGGCGAACATGAGTATCATGACGACAGCTCCCATACCCTTTGCCCATGAACTGTTTTCCACCTTATAGTATTGTTGACATCTAAATTTTAACGATCCAGTTTAGTCATTTATCGCATTAAAAAATTAGGGATTAATTTTAACTCCTAAAAAAATACTAGTTAATTAATTAATCGCATAGCATATAGTTTTAGGTGCATTTATTTTAATTTGTATTTACATTGATAAATTGGTTCAAATTGATAGTTCAAAACTTTAATTTGGTGAATTGGATTAAGCCCACGAAGGGATTAAATCGGCCCAAGCTCGTATCCTCATAAAGATTTTACGGATTTATTTGTGTGAAATTTCAAATTTTAGAAGAATTCTCTTGCAATCTTAAATCGTATCAAAGGTAAATATTGTATTTGAAAAAAAGAATTTTTGTGGATACGAATTTAAAAAAATTAAAATCTTAACTCGTGGCCTAAAAATAGATTAAATGTTTGTGGAAGGGGCCGCACATTGAATACTCGGCCACAATCGGGGTTTTTCTGTTTTCTCTTCAGTCGAAGAGAAATCGACGCAAAAGCAGAGAGAGAGAAGGAGAAAAGAGAACTGGTCAGGGAGAAAAGTGTCCGACCAGCAGGGGGAAAAGAAAAAAAAAAAAAAAAGGAAAAAAAAAAACAATTGACAAGACCCTACTGTTCATCTTCTCCAAGGGGTTCTTTTGCCGTGTCTGCACCAGCCAACGCCGGCACCGCCTCCGCCGGCGTCTACCTGCCGCCTGCACCTCCACCCGGCGCTGCTCGCCACCGCGCCGGAGTCCCCCTCATCCGCGCCAGCAGACCACACCCCGCAACCCGCGAGCGCACCCTCGTCACTCCTGCAGCCCATCCCGCAGCAGCTCGCCTCCTGCCGGTCGACGCTCCCGCGCCTGAGTGACCGCCAACCATCGCCGCTCGTCGCTCCGCCCGCCACCGTCGCGTCCCGTCTGGCCTGCAGCCCGCCCCGACTCGCGACGACCCGGCTCTGCTCTGCCCGCGAAGCCTACGCTGCTGCCAAGCCGCTCCACCAGCCTGACGAAGCCGCCACTGTGCCGATCCGCGACGACCCCGACGCTGCTCCTGGTCCGTTCATCGCCGATCCGCCTGCGACAGCCCGACACCTTCTCTTGCTCGCTCGTCGCTGCAACCGCTCGGGTTTTCCTCTGCCGCACCGTGCCTCGCTTCACCCGCGACGCCTTTGCTCCGACACCCAGCAGATCCGCTCCGAGCCGTTCCACCAGCCCGACGAAGTCACAGCCCGACGCCGATCCTCCGCCGTTGCTGCCGAATCGCCTCCGGAGCAGCCATCGACTCCACCGAGCGCCGATCCACCGCCGCACGCCTCTGCCTCTAGTCCGACTCCCGGCGGTCCCCTCTGCACCAGCAACGACGCCCTGCTCCGCGCGCACCTCAGACCGTCGTCAACGCCACAGCAACCGCCGGCGACTCTGAGCTGCTCCGCCCCCTTGCCCGCTGGTCGCTGCTGCTGACGCCAACCCACGCCGGTCACTGCGCCTCCGCGTCCCTGCAGCAGCTCGCGACGGCAACGCCGCAGTAGCTCTAAATCGCTAGCCCATCTCGCCTGCTGGTCCCTCTCGCCGGAGCTCCGATACGGTGACCCACCACAAGCTGCCAACGTTGTTTGGAAAGCATAAGCTAAAAAGGAAAAAATGGAAAAATCACATTAGGTAGTTTGTTCTATTTTATTTTCTTTTTATTATTTCATTTTATTTTGCTTTATTTGGTTTTCTTAGTATAATTATTCCTAATGTATGATTGATTGAGATTGCGACATGAAATTGCTCTGAAATTTGAGATTAATAGTTCGATTTTCGTCCGAAATCCACTTCGTCCTTGCACCACTGAAAAAATCGCCAATCCGATTTTCTACCTCGAGATTTGATTAGCAATTTATTTAAAAATTGCGCGAGATATGATCTTATCGATCCTATCTTAGATATTGGTTTGAATCAATTTTATTTTTATAAAAAGAAAAATCAAAAATATTTTTCTAGGTTTGTTTTAGGGATATTTAGGGATATAGAGATTTTATTTCGAATTTTTAAAAATAAAAAAATCCAAAAAATACATTCATTTAGGATGTTAGTTTTCTTTAATTTAGATTGCATGTTTAATTGTTTGGCAATTTTAAATTTCGAATTTCATAAAAGAAAAATCAAAATAAAATAAAATTAGATTATGGCATTCTTTGCACGTCATTGCATCTTAAGATACAATTTCATGTTTCATTTTAAGTTTAGATTGATTTCTAAGATATATTGCATCTTAAGTTAGAGATTGTTAAATTAAGATAATATCTTAATTTGAATTAGGATTTGGTCCGACATGATCCTTAATATAAGCTGGATAAAATCTTAATTTAGATAGATAGTTTTTGTATTTTTTTAATTTCGAATTTCATGAAAAACACAAAAAAAATTTCTTAGAATAAATTCATTTCATTCGTTAGGATAGACTGCATGCTTGTATTTTATTTATGTCATATAGCTTAGGTCATATTGCTATGTCATATTATTGCATGTTAGATTAGCATCGCATATAAATTAGATTCTCGTTAATTAAGTGAAAACAAAAAAAGAGAAATTGCGTGTTAATTAGAAATTATATCTAGAATTGTTGATGTGGATTTTAATTTAACATTGCAGATGCTTTCGTTGCTTTAATGTAAGTTTTGTAATCTATTCATTTGTTTATTTGGATGTTAAATTGGTGGATTGCACACCTGCATAATCGCTTCACATGTCAGGGAAATTAATTTAAAATTAATCCAAGCCACTTGCAAAAATATTTTTTTCAAAATAAAAGAAATGGTACCGAAAGAGCGTTAGAAAAATCTAGCGTAAGCCAAGTCCCCGTACCCAAATCTCTAGTTCGTAGGAGTAAAGTAAATCTCTTGTTATTTTACTTGGGTTTTTAATCGACCCACCAAAAATAGATTAGTGTCGATTCCTAATTGAAAATCAATTGCATGTTAAAATACTTGAACCTAAGTCGCGAATTGGTGAATTGGTATGAGCTTGGAAAAGCCCTTAAGTCTAGACTTAACAATCCATTAGCCAAACTCTTGTGGTGTATTGTGTGACAACAATCCTAAGTACTTCAAACTCCAATCAGAAGAATGGCTTTCTAGGCAAAGCTTGAAGGTAGAGATCATCTCTCTCTCTCGTCTCTCATCCGTAGAGACAGATTTTTAGCAAATTATAAAAACACAGAAATCGAACAGCAGACAATGGTATACTCCCAGAATGCAAATTCACATAGCCTAGAAGATGGGGCATCACAACTTACGCTGGCAAGCAAGATATTATTGCCATACTATAGTCCCTTGCATGGTAAGGACGACATGCTCGCACGAAATGTGAGGTGTCCGGCGACGACTGAAGGAAGCACCCATAGTAGAAGAGGGATCGGTGAAATGGAACAGTGGCTACCTGGGGAGCAAAATTAGCGGATAAAAAACATGGAAAGGTTAAAAAAAAATCAAACAATTCAAAAGTACTTTCTCTCTTACGAAATTAACGACAAGTTACATCCAGAGCAGTTCCCGGCATACAATGGATAACACACTCCGGCATCAACAAAGTAACATTCATGGGATACCAGGACATCCCAAACTTCAGAATTAAGCGTGATCTTAAGGTCTATCACGTCAGCTTCCCTTCACAAGAAAAGCAATTGGCCCTTGAGTCATTTTATCGACCAGGTCATAGCAAAGCTCTCAACAATTATTTATGAAAGCACTTCAAGATGTAACTATCAACATGGACCCTGCACTATTAACATGAAAAACCCGGTCAACTTCACGGTACCATCAATCCGCTTGAACCACCGAACGAAGCTCGTAAAACCACCTGCGAGACCAACGTGACCAGTGAAACCCTAATTGATACTCTAAAAGCATGAATATAATCATATTTTGGAGAAGGAACACACTGAAAAGTGCAACTTTTTACGGTCCATTGCCTAACAAATAGGAAGCATTTTGTTAATGATCTATTTTGTAAATCCAATTAGATTGGCTAATTGCGCCGTATCTGCCAAGTCTTGACATTAAAGCTGTAGTGCTACTAAAAAAAGTCGCTTTATGAAATTTCAAAGTGGCGAGGTTTAAATGCAATAATAATGTGTATATATAGTTGGCCAAAAAAATAAGGTACAAAACAACCAGAGAAAAAAAGGAAGACAGAATAAGTAACGAAGAAACAGGTATGCAATTTTACTTTTGCATTTAAGAAATATCTCAATCTTTCAAAGTGTCACGACCTCTTTTTTTCCAGTGCACGATCGGGGCGAGCGCCTTGCGGAGGCTAATGGTTCGGCTATGTCCATTAGGCTTAGCCCGAACTCTCCCAAATCCACAAATTCACGACTTAATAGTCCAAGTTTTTAACTTGCAAATTAATTTTAAAACGGAGTCGCCACTAATCGATCTGAAATGGGTCGATTGGAAACCCAAACGAAATATCGAGAGAAATACTCGTTTCTGCGCAATCAAAAAATTTAGGATCGGAACCCGATTATACTAGTTAATCACTAATGCCATTTCGGTACCTAATCTTGTTTAAACCCTAAAGCTTTTGGATTTTTGATGGATTTTTCATGCATTTGTGGAGAAAAAACATTTTTGGTCTTTTTCTATTTTTGGACGAAAAAGCATTTTTTGGATTTTTTTCTCATTTTTGGACATAAAAAGCAGTTTTTGGATTTTTGATCTTTTTCTGAAAATATAAATCATTTTTGGCATTTTTCTAACTTTTTGGCTTTTTTGGGAAAATATGGATCTTTTTATTTTTTAGTTTCTGGAAAATAAATTTTTATTTTTATTTTAAACATATTATATTATATTATATTATTAAAATGCGACTTGGGTCGGGTCCCCGGGTTAGGACCAGCCCAAAGAAAGCCTGGCTCGTGTGGAGAAACCGGGCCCCTTTTTTAAAAGGAGCTAGGACACTTGCTCTACGAAACCTTGCCCGGCAACCCACTTGTTCTACAAAACCCTACTCGGATTCGACCCAAGTCGTGACTGACGCAATGCTTCCTCCTCTCTTTGCCTAAACGCGGCGCTGATGGAGGGGCTGGGACGGCAAGTCAGCGTTGACGATGGCGGCGACGCGGAGGACAGCAGTGGCTGGTCGTTCCATAGGATAAGAGAACGACGCACGGCGATGGCAACCAGATCTAGTTGGCCTGTCGAGACCGGGATCGGGGCTTCACGAAGGGGCGTGCTAAGCGGTGGCAGCCAGGGTTTCGGGCGGAAAAGGTGACGGCGACGCGGCAAGCGGAGCTAATACTTGTCTGACGCGGCAAGGTAAGTAGACTTTGATCCTAAAGTTGTCGGTCTTTAGACTTTGACCTTAAAGTCTGTTCAGATTAGACAGTGGAAAGGTTTTATCAACTTTAAAATAGTAAAGAAGTTTTTTCCAACACCCGCCACTTCCACCACGTTGAGTTGTGGTGCACCGACGCCACCAGAGCCTCTCGCCGCTTCTCTTGGGGCCTTGGCATGCCCGTTGTCGCAAAGTCCAACCTCTCCACTGGCAACAACACTCATGCCTCCTATCTCTGAAGCTCCAACGACCTCTGCCTCCTCTTCATTGCTCCCTATTGCCCATCCATTGCCACCTCTGGCGGCCTCCAACCCTCCTCCATAGCATCCCTCCCCTCATTTTCCTATTCCGCCTGTGTCACCTTTGCTACCAAGCACGGGCTAGGCGTCCGTGCCGTCGAGGTTGAGGTTGAGGATGCCGCTACTGCCTTCCACATTAGCATCACCTATGGTGCAAGGCCGGTCTCCCCGCCGGTCATCCTCGATAGTGCCGCCACCATCGCTGAGGTCCACCTTTATGGTCACGTTGTTTTCCGCTATGTTAGCTACAAAACCCAGGCTTCCAATCGCAACAACTCCTCTCCAAACTCCTAGTTCTTGCCTCGGTTCAAGCCGTTGGACGAGGTCTCCTCCTTCCCGCTAGACTTTGGAATCCAGAGGCTCGACCATGCCGTCGGGAGTGTCCATAAGCTCAGTCCGGTGGTCTCGTACTAGAAGAGGTTCACCGGCTTCCATGAGTTTGCTAAGTTCACCGAGGACGACATTGGGACTGAGGAGAGTGGGCTTAACTCGATCACGCTGGCGAACAACGATGAGACGGTCCTCCTGCCAATGACCAAGCCAGTGTTCGAGACGAAGAGGAGGAGCCCAATCCAAACATACCTGGAGCACAACGAGGGCCCGGGGGTGCAGCATCTGGCGCTGATGAGCGAGGACATCTTCTGGACGCTGAAGGAGATGAGGATGCAGAGCGCCGTTGGTGGGTTCGAGTTCATGCCACCGCCACCGCCCACGTATTACCGAAACCCAAAGGGCCAAGCAAGGGACGTGTTGACGGACGAGAAGATCAAGGAGTGCGAGGAGCTGGGGATTATGGTGGACAGGGATGACAAGGGTGTTAAAAACCATAGGAGATACAGATGTGCAGATATGCACAAGAGTAGCGCTAAAACAGAGGAGAACAAAGGAGATGCACAAGAACAGAGGAACCGTCTGTTTTTACACCCACACATATAAAAAAAAAAAAAAAAAAAACTGACGCCTTAGCCTTTATATAGGCTTTACAAAAACAAGTAACCACCATAGCCCACTAACTTCACACGTACAACAACCAATCCACATAATAGACTATTAACACATAAAAACAAACCAGAAACATTGACTCATTCAACATTCCCTCCCTTAAACTAATGTTGCAAACAATCAATTTAAAGGACCTTCTCTCAATTTGGAATATCCAACAAACAAACACCAAGGAGCTTTCTCAACTTCTGAAACATGGACAACTTTAGAGGCTTGGTGAATATATCAGTCACTTGATCTTCACTTCTACAGAAAACTAGCTCAACTACTTCATCCTTTGTAAGATCTCTTAAGAAGTGGTACTTCACATCTATATGCTTGCTCCTCCCATGTAGAACTGGATTTTTGGACAGCTTGATAGCTAAGCTATTGTCACAATAGATTATAGTTGTTTTTTGCTGTTTGAACTGAATCTCTTCAAGAATCTTCCGTAACCATATGGCTTGACAAGCGCATGAAGTTACAGCAACAAATTCTGCTTCAGTTGTTGATAAAGTAACAATTGATTGCTTCTTTGAAGACCATGAAACCGCCCCGAACCAAGCATGAATACATACCCTGAAGTACTTCTTCTATCATCAACATCTCCAGCGTAATCGCTATTTGTACACCCAAACAAATCTGACTTTTCTCCCTTTCTATAGAACAGCCCAAAATTTTTAGTTCCTTGCAAATAGCGAAAAATCCTTTTTGCAGCTTGTAAATGTAACTCAGTTGGGTGCTCCATATACCGCTTATAAGGCTCACAGCATGCATGATATCTGGTCTTGTCCCCATCAAATACATCAGGCTTCCAACAATCTGCTTGTAGAGAGTGCTATCCACCTTGCTTCCATAAGGATCTTTCAAGAGCTTCAATCCAACTTCAGTTGGAGTAGTCACAGGGTTACAATTATTCATTTGAAACCTGTCCAAAATCTCTTGAACATACTTCTTTTGAGACATAAAGATTCCAGCTGCAAATTGAATAACTTATGCCCAGAAAATAATGCATCAATCCAAGATCAGTCATCTCAAATTCATCCATCATAGACTCCTTGAATTTGTCAAACATGGCACTATCACTCCCAGTAAAAATAAGATCATCCACATATAAGCATACAAGAAGCAACTTTCCACCATTACCAATTTTAATAAAGAGTGTATGCTCATATGGACATTTTCTAAAACCTTTCTTCAAGAAATAGGCATCAATGTGACTATACCAAGCTCGGGGAGCTTGTTTTAACCCATATAGTGCATTTTTTAATTTATAAACTTTATGTTCACTACCGAGCTTCACATAACCAGAAGGTTGATCAACAAATACCTTTTCTTGAAGATCACCATGCAAGAATGCTGACTTCACATCCAATTGGAAGATAGGCCATGAATTCTACGCTGCTAATGCAATTACTAATCTGATGTGTCAAGTCTTGCTACAGGTGCAAATACTTCTTTGTAATCCACTCCAAATTCCTGCTTGTAGCCTTTCGCCACCAAGCGCGCCTTATACTTATCAACTCACCATTCTTGTTCAATTTTGTCTTGTACACCCACTTGACTCCGATTGTTTTGTGTCCTTTTGAAAGATCTGTTAACTCCCAAGTGTTATTCCTCTCAATAGCTGCAATTTCTTCATCCATTGCTATCCTCCAATTTTCTTTTTGTACTGCTTCATCAAAAGTTGTTGGATCACAATCTGAAAACAAAGCAAAATGGATAAGTGGATCTTCATATTGATCAACTCATGTTACTTCATAATCACTCATCCATGCAGGCCTCCGTCGAACACGATGAGGCCGATCTTCAGGTTCCGCAACTACTGTTGTACTTTGGACACTACCTATGGCGATTTGGGTTGTTATGGATTGCTGCACCAGCCCATTTTCATCTTCAAAATTCGTTGGAATTTGCTTACCAACACCTTGTTCACCCCACGGCCAAGTTTGTTCTTCATCAAATATCACATCACGGCTGATAATGATTTTCTTGGTCATAAGATTATAAAGTTTATAGGCTTTTGATTGATCACTAATGCCAAGAAAAACACATTTAACTCCCCTGTCATCTAGCTTCTTCCTCTTTTGGTCAAGAACATGGGCGTAGGCAATACACCCAAAAATCCTAAAGTGATCTACTGCAGGTCTTTGGCCCATCCATGCTTCTTCCGGTGTCATATTTTGAACAGCTAGAGTGGGACTTCTATTTAAAATATGAGTGCTCCAATTGACTGCTTCAGGCCAGAAACTTTTTGGAATTCCACTTCCCCTCAAGAGACTTCGCACCATATTCAGAATGGTACGATTCTTCCTCTCACATACGCCATTTTGCTGTGGTGTATAGGCTACTGTAAGTTGTCTCTTGATCCCATGCTTCATACAAAAATCTGTAAACTCAAGCGAGTTGTACTCTCCACCACAATCTGTGCGAAGGACCTTTATTTGATTTCCTCCATCCTTTTCAACAAGTGCTTTGAAGTTCTTGAAAGCCGCAAAAGCTTCAGATTTTTCTTGCAAAAATACACCCAAATTTTCCGACTAAAATCATCGATGAAGGTAATGATATACCATTTACCTCCATTGGAAATTGGAGATATTGGTCCGCAAATATCTGAATGAACCAACGCCAACGGACTTTTTTCTCTCCACGATTTTCTTTGTGGAAATTGAGCACGATGTTGCTTGCTAACAACACGATCTTCACAAATTTCCAAAGGAGCAGAGATTTGAGGAAGACCCTCCACCATCTCTTTTTTATATAGTGTTCGCAACCCACCGAAATTAAGACGCCCATAGCAAAAATGCCATAACCAGGCTTCCTCCTTCAATCTTGCAGAGAAACATGAATTTGTAGTGTTGTGGAGATACAATGGAAACATCCGATTGCCCGTCATTTTGACTTCAGCAATTAAACCCAACTTCTCATCTTGGATTCTACAAATCCCACCTTTAATAGAGATTTCATATCCCTTCTCTTGTAGCTGACCAGCACTTAACAGATTAGTTTTCAATTCAGGGACATACAATACATTTGAGATAGTTTATACCGAAGTCCCTTTTGGATGAATTGCCACTGTTCCTTTCCCCATCACCGACACAATGGAATTATCACCAAACTTTACAACGTTGTTGTACGTTTCGTCTAGATCAAAAAACATTTTCTTGTCTCCACACACGTGATTGCTACAACCAGTGTCAAGATACCACATGTTTGGTTAAGTTTCTTCCTTCTCATGGCACACCATCAAAAGAGATATTTCTTCTTCTTTTTCAGCAAAGTTAGTTCTTTCAACTCTTTGTTTATTCAAATTAGTTCAACATTCAGATTTGTAATGCCCATACATGTGGCATCTAAAACACTCCACTTTGGATTTGTCTGCTGACCTTGGCCTAAAACCAGTTGAATGTCATCCTCCACGACCTCTTCATCTCCCTTGGAAATCACGATAGGAATAGCTTTCAGACTTTTGATCAAAGCTGAAGCCATTGCGATCGTTGTTCTCCCTTCCTCTGCCTCTTCCTTTGTTCACCCTTGTTGCTGATGAAGAATGATCTCCAGTTGAGACCTTCAAAGCTTGCTCTTCCATCTCTTGTTGTAGGAGTTTTTGTTCATGAACTAACAAGGATCCTTGCAACTCATCAATGGAAAGTTCTTCAATGTCCTTGGCTTCTTCTATGGAACAAACAATAAAGTTGAACTTTGGTGTCAACGATCGAAGAATCTTTTCAACGATGATGACATCCTCCGTCTTGTCGCCATGAATCCGCATCTTGTTAACTATTGCCATTGTCCGAGAGAAGAAATATGTGATTGTCTCTCCCAACTTCATTCGTAGCATTTCAAACTCCGAACGAAGCGTTTGAAGCTGCTGCCTCTTTGCTCTTGCTGAGTCTTGATACTTTTTCTTCATGGAATCTCATATTTCCTTGGAGGTATCCTTGCAAAGAATTGTCTCCAAAATGGATCTGTCAATTGCTTGGAAAAGATCATTTTTGGCCTTGAGATCCTTCAATTTTAACGCATCCAAAGCCATTCTTTGCGCTGCCGTTAACATAACTCCTTCATCAGGTTCGGTAACTCCCGAAGAAACAACATCCCAATACTCCTTGGACTTGAGAAAATTCTCCATTAGTATGCTCCAATGATCATAATGACCATCAAAGTGTGGAATAGCAGGTTGTACAAATGTTTCTGAGGCCATTACTGCTGCTGCAAAATAGAACCACCACAAAAGCAACTTGCTGCTGCTACAAACGAAAATAACCTGCTGCAATACTCTCCCTTGACTACTGCAAACGAAAGTACTTGCTGCAATAAAAAAAACTCTCTTTTGGTTCTCACCTTTTTATAGCACTCAAACACACACTTTTCTTCCTAACCTCCGCTCCGATACCAATGTTAAAAACCAGAGGAGATGCAGATGTGCAGATATGCACAAGAGCAGCGCTAAAACAGAGGAGAACAAAGGAGATGCACAAGAACAGAGGAACCGTCTGTTTTTACACCCACACATATAAAAAAAACTGACGCCTTAGCCTTTATATAGGCTTTACAAAAACAAGTAACCACCACAGCCCACTAACTTCACACGTACAGCAACCAATCCACATAATAGACTATTAACACATAAAAACAAACCAGAAACATTGACTCATTCAACAGATGGGACACTGCTCCAGATATTCACTAAGCCTGTGGGTGATAGGTATGCGATCCATTTCCTGCAGTCTCTCTCTTTTGGCTACGATCGTCTATCGAAACTTTTTTATGACACTTTAGATAGGACCGTGAAATGCATGCACTTCATAGAATAGTCCCTCAGTTATATTAGTTACCCAAGAAGTTACTCGAAGTCATAACTTTTTTCTTGGATTTTCGGTCGAATTTGCTACCCTACATCGGGCGCCCAAAATCGCCATTTATTTACTGTTTTAAGTGAGGATGAACTTGAGTAATGGCACATGACATGGATCTTTTCTAAGGCCAAAGTATCTGTTGGTCCTCCCTTGATGTGGTTCATCGGTTTTCTCTTGCTGCCGTAACGTGCAGGCCAACCATATTCATAGAGATCATACAGAGAGTGGGGTGCATGCTCACAGACGATCACGGAAAATTGTACCAGAAGGGCGCGTGCGGAGGGTTTGGGAAGGGCAACTTCTCGGAGCTCTTCAAGTCCCTTGAGGAGTATGAGAAGACGTTCGACGCCCAACGAGTTGCTGCACTGGCCTCTGCCTGATTGGACGCCTTTGGCCATTCGTTTCCTTAAGTCTGGGTTTCTAATAGAAGATAGCATGTCACCGTGCGTCTGAGTGCTAAGTAAGTAAGTATGATGGAATAAAAGTTGGGATGCGTTTGTGCTTCTCTAATAAACAATAATGGAAAGTTCTCCGGTTCAAGGCATGAACCCATTAAAGAAGGATGAACTTTGTGAATAGATTGATAATGATGGTTCCTTCTTTACTGCCTCCATCTTGGACATTATGATTGGCCTTCAAACATCACAATCCGCCTCAAAACCTTCCATGACATGAAAAATCGCTCAAGTAACTTGGGAGATTACCGCGACTATAATCAGCTTTCAGATGTATGATCTAAGACTAACCATCTGGCTTTCGCATGATTTGCGCAGGGAGGGCAAAAATAAGGACCATGAACTGAAACTTGAATACCCTAACTCATGAACCCCTTCCGAAATTTCTGATACTCCTAACTCACGAGGTGTTTCATGTGACAGCAACCCTAACGAATTCGATACTGTGAGCTCCAAAGGACAGTTATGAAAAACTACGTAAGTAACTCACTGCTTGAAATTTCTGCTAGTACACAGGCATAGAGCCATTAGTCGATTTCTGTCATAGAGATGGGGCCATGCGTCTGTATGCTGCGTAAAATGTCTGCCCACCGTTCCTGGCAACCTTCCGGCCTTCCTTGGTCGCGCTAATCAATAGCTTCACCACAGGATCATTCTCGAATTCTTCCTCCGCGAGTGCCTCCAACTGAGGGTGGTTTCCAAAACAGCCCTTCATCCAACTCGTCAAGTTCTTCAACATCATCTATGATAGCGAATATTCTGCCAGCAGCAGTCGGAGTGGACCCCATCTAACAAGAGAGGGCTAATCAGTGATTGCCCTGCGGCGGTAATTTTTCTCCGTGAATTAAGGATCCTGAAATAGGATGAACATCTTTTTCGGTTGTCCTTACTGAAAATAGTTAGGCACGTACTTCATATAGTTTCCATACAACCGAGATATTATGGTATTGACCGCGATTGGCCATCCTCAATGCAGAAATGCGCTCCTTCTCATGTTCTGTCACCTTGTCCCTAATTCCTATTCCGATCGTGTTGGTTTGTGATGATCTTCCCGACTGCACCCGAGATGGCCTGTTCCACAACTTAGATAATTCCCTTTTTATTTGCTTAGTAATTTTCCTTTTACATTCATTACCGACACATATATAGTATCTTGTTCACCATTTTCTAAAAAAGTCTTAAACCTATTACAATTATGTCAATTCGGTTCTACACCTTCTTCTTTTTTTGCAAATAGAGTTATAAACATTTTGTATTTATGTCAATTCAATTCATCAAGTCAATTTCATATGGTTAGCAATGGTGTCAACATTGGCTATCCTACGCGGCACAAATGGCATTAACATGGACAATATTTAATAATATTTTTCAAATTTTTTTCTTATTTTAATATTTTTAGTGAGGTCGTGTCTCGCTTAACCATGACCATGCTTGCCCGAAGCTAGCGAGGAACATTGCTGGCCTTGCCTCTAGCTTGCAAAGGAAGAAGGAAGTGAAGGGGAAAAAAGAAAGAGAGAAAGAAAAAAAAAAAAAATTAAAAAAACACTAAAATATTATTAAATTTATTCTCGTTAATGCCATATGACGGCCAACATCTATGTCAACATTGGTAGATCATAATTAGCTAGATGAACTGAATTGGTACAAATTTAAAAGGTTTAGACACAATTAAAAAAATTAATATTGAATTAGTACGGTTATAAAAGGTTTATGACTTTTTTTATATTTTTTCTCATTTAATGCATTGCATCATTTTTTCACTACTCTATATCCAAAATTGAAACAATCAAAGGCAATGTATGACATATTAATCTCAAAGAGAGGTATAGAACCTTGCTTTCATGAGGACTTAGTGGGTAAGGGTAATATCATTAGGCTTAGGGCACGTTTGATAACGATTCTGTTTTCAAAAATAATTTTTAATTGAAAATGGTTTTTTTAATTTTATTCCCGAGAACAATTTCTGAGCAAAAAAGGTTTGCTAAGCTGTTTTAGTAGTTGTGCCTTTTGCGGTGTATCCTTTGGACTGTTGTTAGCTTGGTTGTCTTCTTGTTGTTGCCTTGTGGCTCTTCTTCGGCTCCCTTTCACTCTTTATACTTGTAGCATTTAGAGTGTAAGTTTTTTTTGGTGCCGTTTTTGTAAAGTTGACCTGAAGTACACTAATGATACCATAAGTTGTGTATGGCGCTCACTTTGGTGCCAAAAGTTTCCGTCGGATCACTTAAGTGCCAAAAATTTTGAAAAACGATCACTTTAGTGCCATCGCCAATTTGGTTGGCCGGAAATCCGACGTGGCAGTTTTTTATTAATTTTTGACACCAACATGGATCGCCGGAGAATACAATCAGCATACAAAGAACAAAACGATACCGTTTACCGTTTTCCTCCAAATAAAAAACCCTAAATCCCCAATTTCGACTAGAACCAAAAGTTGAAAACCTTAAATCCCCAATTCGACCATTTCAAGTGCATACTTCGATTTTCTGCCAAAGTCATCAGCTCACTTTTGCATATGGAGGACAAAAGCTTTAACAGCGGCTCACATTCCTATAAGAAAAGCGAATTAGATGGTGAGTGTTACTGTTATTGTGGGTTATCGAGTCGAGAAGAACATTTTGGACTCGGTTGAATCCTGAGAGAAGATTTCATGGGTGCGGCAGATATAGAGAAAGCTCAAAGTGCCATTATTTCAAATGGGTTGATACGAAATTCTCTGATCAAACGATAGAGGTAATATTGGAGTTACTTGAAGGCCGAAATCAACCTCCATCTATGTTAATGGACGAGTTGGGGGATGTCAACTCAATGCAAGCTCAAATGAAGAGTTTAACATCTCTGGTGGACCATTTGAAGAGGGAGGTTTCAAGGCTGAAAATTGAAAGAAATTTTTATCGAGCGTTGATTGTATTCTTATTCTCTTGGGTAGTTTATTCAAATGTAAAGTGAGTAATGAGAAGAAGTTTGTATGTCTACCATAGTCGAAGACGTGGAATATGCACTTGTATTGGATTATTTATAAGTAAAATGTGTTTTTTGGTTTGCTGTAATTTTTGTATGGAGCAGAATGTTTTGTTGTTGTAATCTATAGGTAGAAATGCAAGGTTGGACTTGGAATGCATTAGTTGTAAGCACTTAAAAGTTTTGTTGTTTAGTTGTGTATTATCAATATTTGTTTTGATTAGTTTTTACTTCAAATATAATGGTTTGCTGCATTTTTTATTTGGTAATAGTTTGCTACATTGAAAGCAAATGGTAATGATTTCCTACATTTTTTATTTGGTAATGGTTTGCTGCATTGAAAGCTTTTGGTAATGGTTTACTGCATTTTTTTATTTGGTAATGGTTTGCTGCATAAAAATTGCTGGTTTGCTGGTTTGCTAGTTTGCTGGTTTGCTGGTTTGCTGCAACTGTTAAACCATGGCCGAAATTAAAGGATTGTGGCAAATTCATGATTAACCATTTCAGTGTCATAAGTTGTAAATAGTGATCACTTAAGTGCCAAATTTTTATAAATGTGATCATTTAAGTGCCAGTCGCAATTACAAAGTGATCACTTATGTTGCACAAGTTCTTTAAAAAATAACATGTTAGTGCCAAACGTCACATTCCAAATGCATTGAGTTCTTGCACTTTTTTCTTGCACTAGTTGAGTTGCTAGTGCATCTTCTTGCACCAGTCCATACAGATGTTGATGCAACAAGATGTACCAGCACCCAAAGTGTTCTTGTAGCAGCACATATAATCAAAACCCCACAAATTCATTATAATCCACAACTTCAACCAACAACAGCAATATTGCAGCAACAGCAACATTGCAGTAACAACAAAAATAAAATATACAGTATAACTAACTTGCTAGCATTCTAGCCGAAACCAATACAAGAGAAAATGAATAGTCATTCCAGTACTTGCCATTAACATTGCTTGATTGTTTACAAAAGAAAAGAAAAGCATGTCTAACTTCACTCCCCAATCATCGAAAGTTCAGCACTTTCCTATAAATAAATAAAAAACAATGGCAATATGCAGGCAGCAACTACCATTGATGATATAATATCCAGCACACTCCTAAAAAAAGAAAACATGAAAAGAGACCATGTCCAGCATCACATAAAAAGAGACCATGTCCAACACCCTCCCATCAATCAATATTGACAACACCCTGATCTCATTTTCCTCTTGGAGCTTTGAATTGATTCATAATCCGAGCACTCTTTCGAACTGGATGTGCAGGTTCTTTAACTAGGCTTTCTGTCACCTCATTTTCCTTTTCCTTGTTTTTTATAGCGGCTATTTTTGTTCTAGCATCCAGCACACTCCTAAAAAAAGAAAACATGAAAAGAGACCATGTCCAGCATCACATAAAAAGAGACCATGTCCAACACCCTCCCATCAGTCAATATTGACAACACCCTGATCTCATTTTCCTCTTGGAGCTTTGAATTGATTCATAATCCGAGCACTCTTTCGAACTGGATGTGCAGGTTCTTTAACTAGGCTTTCTGTCACCTCATTTTCCTTTTCCTTGTTTTTTATAGCGGCTATTTTTGTTCTAGCACG